>NC_045963.1:73380078-73532813 GCF_010909765.2 Amblyraja radiata
GGCCTAATTCTGCTCCTGCTACTTATCAACGTATGAAAATGTTGATAGGTTTGAACATATAAACATAGAAACATAGAGAATAGGTGCAGGAGTAGGCCTTTCGTCCCTTCGAGCCTGCACCGCCATTCAATATGATCATGGCTGATCATCCAAAACGGGGTCAAGGGAAGAGCGTTCTCGTCGCGGCCCTGTTTCCACCAACCTTTCCACCACCACGCACAAGAAGCACAAGAAACACAAGACAAACACCATTGTGTGCAGGTACCGAGAAGTGTGTTCAGCTCTGGCTGGAACAACCTCTAATCTTGTGGGTGGACTCGATAGGAAGAAGAAGTTCATCGAAAATCAGTACCCAGTTCCTGCTTTTTCCCCACATCCCTTGATTCCATTAGCCCTTGCACTTTATCAGATTATTTATTTATGTGTGTATTTACGTATATAATGGTATATGGACACACTGATCTGTTTTGTAGTCAATGCCTACTATGTTCTGTTGTGCTGAAGCAAAGCAAGAATTTCATTGTCCTATCAGGGACACATGACAATAAACTCTCTTGACTTGACTTGACTAAGAGCTATATCTAACTCTCTCTTGAAACCATCCAGTGAATTGGCCTCCACCTCATTCTGTGGCACAGAATTCCACAGATGTAGGGGCCGCCACTGGCCTTCAGGGCATTTTCTCTTTCTCCGGTGTTCAATCTTGGCAGGTTCGGCCTTGTTTACCTTGGCCGACGCACCTGCCGGAGGCTTCACTCAGAGGGTTGACAGCCCCATGGTCTTCCACTCTCAGCCCTACATGTGTGAAAATTGAACTGCAGCTTCCATGTTGACACAAGGTGCAGGATAACTCAACACTTGATTAAAATTGGGCTCGAGGTGAAGCCGGCCTTTTCTTTGCCGTTCTGTTCCATTTCCTCCCCGATCGGCCTGGACTGATTTGGGAGCGCGCGGAAGCAAGTTGATATTGCCGGGAGGAAGAGAGGTGCTGCGCAGGTACAAGGTGGAGAACACATAAAGAACTCTGTCGAATCACTGTTCTTCAGCTTTAGCAGCTTTTACTCGGAACCCCTTCGAAGCACATGTTCCTTCAGACATTCTGTCTCCACCGCTGCTATCCAAACACCCCCACTTCCTGAGTTCATGGGCAGGTCGCGAAGATTGCTTAAAGAGCCGGCTTGCAACACCGAGAAGGACACGTGCAGCCGGATCTGGGATGGAGGTATTGCCAGCAAGCAGGTCCAGGAGAGAAAGGGAGCAGCGCGCCACACGTCAGGGGCAGAAAATTAACAAGTGGCAACTTTGGGATCTTGAAACAATTGGAGAGGAGATTGGAAGGAAGAAGAAAAGAAATAAGAAGAGGGAATGCAAGATGTGCAATTTGTGGATTAACATAGAAACATAGAAAATAGGTGCAGGAGTAGGCCATTCGTCCCTTCGAGCCTGCACTGCCATTCAATATGATCATGACTGATCATCCAACTCAGTATCTCGTACCTGCTTTCTCTCCATATCCCCTGATCCCTTTAGCCACAAGGGCCACATCTAACTCCCTCTTAAATATAGCCAATGAACTGGCCTCAACTACCTTCTGTGGCAGAGAATTCCACAGATTCACCACCAAAAATGTTTTTCTCATCTCGGTCCTAAAAGATTTCCCCCTTATCCTTAAACTGTGACCCCTTGTTCTGGAACTGGCTTGGTATAAATGTAATTGTCCCTAGTGTGTAGAGGATAGCATAAGTGTGCGGGGATCGCTGGCCAATACGGACTCGGTGGGCCGAGGGGCTTGTTTCCATGCTGTAGCTCTGAACTAAATTGAACTAAGCTAAGGTAGTTCTTGACTTAGAGTCATAGAGTGATACAGTGTGGAAACAGGCCCTTCGTCCCAACTCGCCCACACCGGCCAACAATGTCCCAGCTACACTAGTCCCACTTGCCTGCGCTTGGTCCATATCCCTCCAAACCTGTCCTATCCATGTACCTTTCCAACTGTTCCTTAAATGATGGGATAGTCCCATCTTCAACTACCTCCTCTGGCAGGTTGTTCCATACACTCACCACCGTCTGTGTGAAAAGGTTACCCCTCGGATTCCTATTAAATCTTTTCCCCTTCACCTTGAACCTGTGTCCTCTGGTCCTCGATTCCCCTACTCTGGGTAAAAGACTCTGTGCATTTACCCGATCTATTCCTCTCATGATTTTGTACACCTCTATAAGATCTCCCCTCATCCTCCTGCGCTCTATGGAATAGAAACCCAGCCTACTCAACCTCTCCCTATAGCTCACACCCTCTAGTCCTGGCAACATTCTCGTAAATCTTCTCTGAACCCTTTCACGCTTGACAATATCTTTCCTATAACGTGGTGCCCAGAACTGAACACAATATTCTAAATGCGGTCTCACCAACGTCTTATACAACTGCAACATGACCTCCCAACTTCTATACTCAATACTCTGACTGATGAAGGCCAAAGCACCAAAAGCCTTTTTGACCACCTTATCTACCTGTGACTCGACCTTCAAAGAACCATGCTCCTGTACTCCTAGATCCCTCTGCTCTAGAACACTACCCAGAGGCCTACCATTTACTGTGTAGGTCCTGCCCTTGTTCGACGTCCCAAAATGCAACACCTCACACTTCTCTGTATTAAATTCCATCAACCATTCCTCCGCCCACCTGGCCAATCGATCCAGATCCTGCTGCAACTTGAGAGGACAAGGTGGTGTATATGACCCAGTCAGCACAAATGGTGCCAAAGTGGAGATGGTTGAGAACTTCAAGCCATTAATATCACCAACCATTTGTCACGGACCAGGCACACTAAAACCACAACCAAGCAAGCACACCAACGCCTCTACTTCCTATGAAGAATGAGCAAGTTCGTCATGTCTCTAACGATTCTTACCAAATTCTACAGATTCCACCATAAAAAAAAAATCCTAATAGGATGCATCACAGATTGGTTTGGCAATAGCTCTGTCCAAGACCACAAGACGTTGCAGAGAATATGTGGATGTAACCCAGTCCATCATACAGACCAGACTTCCTCCCATCAAATCCTTCTACACTGCCTTAGGAAAGCATCCAACATAATCAAGGGCCATTTATACTGTGGTCATCCTCTCTGTCAATATCACTATGACCAAGGAACTGATTGTGGACTTTGGAAGCGGAAGGGAGAGGATCCGCAAACCTGTCTTCATCAACGGGGCAGTGGTGGAGAGATTCAAAAGCTTCAATTTCCTGGGCGTGCATATCTCTGAAGATCTGGCCTGGACCCGGCACGTTGATGCAATCATCAAGTGAGCCCATCAACACCCTCTACTTTCTAAGAAGAACGGTGGCGCAGCGGTAGAGTTGCGGCCTTACAGCACCTGCAGTGCCAGAGACACTGGTTCGATCCCGACCACGGGTGCTGTCTGTACGGAGTTTGTACGTTCTTCCCGTCACCGCCTTGGTTTTCTCCGATATCTTCGGTTGGGGATGTGGGAGGAAACCGGAGCACCTGGAGGAAACCTGTGCGGTCACAGGGAGAAGGAGCAAACTCCACATAAAGGATTGGATTGTCAGGATTGAACCCGGGGCCTCTGGCGTTGTGAGGCAGCAACTGTACCAGCTGCGCCATTATGACACCATGACTCATCCTTCTTATCCGCTTCTGTTAATCATTGTATGTGTGCGTGTAAGGGAGGTCTAATCTGTCGGGAGGAACTGCAGATGCTGGTTTACCCTGAAGATGGACACAAAATGCTGGAGTAACACAGCTGGTCAGGCAGCATCTCTGGAGAAATGGAATAGGTGACGTTTCGGGTTCGATACCCTTCTTCGGACTGGGTCTCGACCAAAAGCGTTACCTATTCCATTGGGGTGCCCTGTTTCGACGAATGCAATCAACCCGGCTTGCACAATCAAACAAGAGGGTCTGAAGAAGGGTTTCGGCCCGAAACGTTGCCTATTTCCTTCGCTCCATAGATGCTGCCACACCCGCTGAGTTTCTCCAGCATTTTTGTCTACCATCAAATAGAACAAGTTTTCCAACAACTTTAGGCTGTGCACTCCATAAGCAAGAAGAAGAGACCTATTCCGTTTCTCCATAGATGTTGCCTGACCCGCTGAGTCACTCCAGTTATTTATGCCTAGCTAAGGCAGTCTAACCTTTATCTTCAACTTATCAATAAATCTTTATCAATACCACTGTTAAAAAGCCTTCAAAGGCGAAGACTCGATACGTTCCAGCCCCAGCATCTTTTGATACAGATGCTCATGTAGAACTCATCTCCGCTAAGTTTTCCTTTAAAAGTGGTCGGGAAAATCTAGATCACTGTTTTTCACAGTGAGCGGCCTCAGTATAATAAACTACAAAAGGACAATGCAGAGGTCAGTGTAGATGTTTCTCATCGTGGTATGTGTGCGGCCGGTAACACGAGTTCCCCTGAGCAATCGTAGTCCCTTTTATCCTCCACCGCTTCCCCCGCCCCGTATTTAAGTTTATCAGCTACGTCTGACTAGGTCACATAAACCCATTACAAAGGGGGCCCAGAGGGCCTGAAGCAGACAATATGAGTTCACTCTTTGAAAAAAAAAAAAAAGAGGATAGCCTTCATGTATCAGTATCAGCCTGAACAGACAATGAAGGATCGGCTAATCCGAAGAATTTAATTCCAGAGGATTAGTCATGAGGTTTACCATTAATAATTAATTGCAGGTAAAAGTCAACAATATTTCACAATGGCAGCGAGGTAAAGGGATTCGCTTTGGCACACCTGTAGCTCTAGTTTAATAATAATAATGATAATGGATGGGATTTATATAGCGCCTTTCTAATACTCAAGGCGCTTTACATCGCATTATTCATTCACTCCTCAGTCACACTCGGTGGTGGTAAGCTACTTCTGTAGCCACAGCTGCCCTGGGGCAGACTGACGGAAGCGTGGCTGCCAATCTGCGCCTACGGCCCCTCCGACCACCACCAATCACTCACACACATTCACACACATTCACACACAGGCAAAGGTGGGTGAAGTGTCTTGCCCAAGGACACAACGACAGTACACACTCCAAGCAGGATTCGAACCGGCCACCTTCAGGTTGCCAGCCGAACACTTAGCCCATTGTGCCATCTGTCGTCCCCTAGTTTAGTTTAGAGATACAACGCGGGAACAGTCCCTTCGGCCCACCGAGGCCGCACCGACCGCTGATCTCAGCTCATTGACACTATCCTACACGCACTGGGGACTTTTTACATCTATACCACTCCTTCTTCTTCTTATTGGAAGTTGTTCGGCCAGAGCTGAACGCAATTCTCGGCATCTGCAGACAATGGTGTCTGTCTTGTCGGCTTCTTGTGCTTCTTGCGTGCGGAGGTGGAAAGGTCGGTGGAAACAGGGCCACGACTTGAACGCTCTTTCCTTCACCCCTACACCAAGCCAATTAACCTACAAACCCGCACGTCTTTGGAGTGTGGGAGGAAACCGCAGCACTCGGAGAAAACTCATGGAGGTCGCGGGGAGAACGTACAAACTCCGTACAGACGGCACCCATAGCCAGGTTCGAACCCGGGTCTCTGGCGCTGTAAGGCAGCAACTCTACCTCTGCGCCACCATGCCGCCCACTTCATCACTTGACTTTAACCTTACTATGTAGTTTAAGGAACAAATTCGGGCAATGTTTAGTTTAGTTTAGAGATACAGCGTGGAAACAGGCCCTTCGGCCCACCGAGTCTGTGCCTATCCCCGCACACTATCACTATGCTACACACACTAAGGACAATTTACAATTGCACCAAGCCAACTAGCCAGTGGAAGTGGAGGGGAGAGGGAGGGGGAGAGGGAGAGGGAGAGAGAGAGGGAGGGGTGTTTTAATCAAAATATCAAGTTCAACTCTCATTCCCGCTGAAATGCGTTAAAGTAAAAATTGGGCGTGAATGAAAAATGGGACCTGCATTGATATTTTAACGCAGAAACAAGGAACTGCAGATGCTGGTTCTCAAAAGAAGACCCAAAGTGTTGGAGTTACTCGAGCAATTTGTGATATTTCTGCTCCGTGAACTCAAAGGTGACAAAAAGCGCTCCAGCGTTTGATGTGAAAAAAAGGAATAAGTTTGATCTTTCACCGGCTGTGAGAAACCCTTTCAGTTACTGAGGAAAAGAGGGTGTAGGCAGATGTAAAAAAACTCCGCAACAATATTCAAGAAAGGGGCGGCACGGTGGCGCAGCGGTAGAGTTGCTGCCTTACAGCGCCAGCGACCCGGGGATCGATCCTGACCACAGGTGTCATGTGCTGTCTATACGGAGTTTGCACGTTCTCCCCGTGACCACGTGGGTTTTCTCCGGGTGCCCCGGTTTCCTCCCACACTCAAAGGTGGACAGGTTAATTGGTTTCAGTTATAAATTGGAAATTGTCCCTAGTGTGTAGGATGGTGTTATTGTGCGGGGACCGCTGGTCGGCACGGACTCGGTGGGCCAAAGGGCCTGTTTATGTGCTGTATCTCCAACTAAATTAAACTAAAGAGCTGATCATCATTCTTTGCTCAGCTCCTAAAACAGATTAGGGGGGATGTTTATGGATTATATCTCAATCTGTTTCATTCTTTTGGTAGATGAGTAGATAGAAATATCTGATATACATGCTATAGATAGTGATACAATCGCATTATATCGTTTACAGGCTTAAGTTCCTGAAAGGCTCAACCAAATTCACACTCCAAAGACGTACAGGGTTGTAGGTTAATTGGTTTGGTGTAAATGTTAAAAAGAAATGTCCGTAGTGGGTGTAGGGTAGTGTTCGTATGCGGGGATCGCTGGTCGGCGCGGACTCGGTGGGCCAAAGCACCCGTAGTCAGGATCGAACCTGGGTCCATAGCATCTGAGGAGTGGTGGTGAGGTCCTCTGAGGGAGGTATGTATGTATGTATTTATGTATGTATTGTTAGATCTATGTACCACTATGTAGCACGTTAGTACATGCACTGAAAAGCACTTTGATCAACGAGAGTTGTTTTTAAATGTGCTATAGAAATAAAATTGACTTGACTTGACCTAATGCGCAGGGATTGCTGGTCGGTGCGAGTACTCGATGGGCCGAAGGGCCTGTTTCCGTGCTGTATCTCAAAACTAAACTAAACTAATCTAATCTATTATTGCCACACACACAACGGCAAACTTTAACACAGCAAGACATCTCAAACTGCCTGACAGGAGTGCTATCAAGCAAAATTTGACACTAATTAGTGGTCCCTGCCCTCTTAAACCCTGACTACCTACAGCAGGCACCTCAAGGGCACGAGGGAGATACCATCAATGCTGTCGTGAAAAATCCTTCAAATTCACAGGAAGGATAAGCGAGCCAAATCAACGCGATCTCCCAGGTCGAGATCCCAAGGCTCTGAGGCCTTAATTACACCCAGTCAACTCCGTTGGACGCTCCACACCGCTTGCATGCCTGACACCGGACTCCCAGGCAGGTCACCCATTCTGAGCTCGGTCAAGGGAAGGGATTACCACGAAGCACGATGTCTCCTTGAATAAACGCATTGTTCCCACGGGCTCCTGCATATCCTTGGCCGGCCACAGTTCAAAGCGAAGAAGGAGCATTTGGGCAGGTATGGAGAGCCTCGAGTGGAGGGGGGGCTCCAAAAACAAAGGTGGACCTGGCATGGGAATGGGGGGGGGGGGGGGACAGAGAAGGGACCAACATTACTTATAGGTTAGATAGGCACATAAAGCTGGAGTAAGGGCCTGTCCCACTTTCACGACCTAATTCACGACCTCTGCCGAGTTTGCCCTTGACTCACACTCGTAGCATGGTCGTCACAAGGTCGTAGGAGGTCGTAGGTAGGTAGTAGCAGCTCGTGATGCTGGTCGTAGGTACTCGTGGCATCAAGTAGGTCGGGACGTTTTTTTCTTTCTTTTTTTTAAATTATTTCTCAATGTTTTATTTAACACAATAAAACAAAAAAGAGAAAGAAAAGAAAGAAACGAAAGACAACAGTAAAAAGCCGGCAGACATAACAGTGTTGGTGCAATCCACATGGTGCTACACAGTCAGGCATTGCAAGAGCATAAGGAAAGAGCACAGGACTACATCACTATAGATAATATGAAATTATGAAATTATTGGTCTTTGAGATGGTTGATAAATGGTCCCCAAACACTTAAAAAGTTGTTGGGTACCTTGGAGTTGTAGAAGCATATCCTTTCAATCTGTATGACTATTATAGAAACATAGAAACATAGAAAATAGGTGCAGGAGTAGGCCATTTGGCCCTTCGAGCCTGCACCGCCATTCAATATGATCATGGCTGATCATCCAACTCAGTGTCCTGTACCTGCCTTCTCTCCATACCCCCTGATCCCTTTAGCCACAAGGGCCACATCTAACTCCCTCTTAAATATAGCCAATAAACTGGCCTAGACAGGTACATGGATAGGACAGGTTTGGAGGGATATGGACCAAACGCAGGCAGGTGGGACTAGTGTAGCTGGGACATATTGGCCGGTGTGGGCACGTTGGGCTGAATGGCCTGTTTCCACACTGTATCACTCTATGACTCTAACACAACAAATAAATATACTTTAAATAATTAACCAGTCCAAAATAGCGCAAGCCAAAGTGAGTTGTACAGCCCTTATACAAAGTCCATGGTACTTAGGCGCTGAGGTAGGGTCGTGGTTTGGGTTGGGTGGTGTGGCTCATAAGCCTGATGTTTGTTCGGAAGAAGCTGTGCTTGAAACTGGAGGCCACAGTTCTCAGGCTCTCGTACCTACTTCCTGATGGTAGCAGCGAGATGAGAGCGTGGCCAGGGTGGAATTAGAAGCATAGACATAGAGAATAGGTGCAGGAGTAGGCCATTCGGCCTTTCGAGCCTGCACCGCCATTCAATATGATCATGGCTGATCATCCAACTCAGTATCCCGTACCTGCCTTCTCTCCATACCCCCTGATCCCTTTAGCCACAAGGGCCACATCTAACTCCCTCTTAAATATAGCCAATGAACTGGCCTCAACTACCTTCTGTGGCAGAGAATTCCAGAGATTCACCACTCTCTGTGTGAAAAATGTTTTTCTCATCTCGGTCCTAAAAGATTTCCCCCTTATCCTTAAACTGTGATCCCTTGTTCTGGACTTCCCCAACATCGGGAACAATCTTCCTGCATCTAGCCTGTCCAACCCCTTAAGAGTTTTGTATGTTTCTATTATCATTTCATTGAGCCATTTTTCCAAAAGGGGGGGTGTGGATGATTTCCAGTCTGTTAGGATCATTTTCAGGGCGTTTTTCTAGCCTGATGAAAAATGTCCACCAGTAAAAAAAGTCGTGAATTAGGTCGTGAAAGTGGGACAAGCCCTTAACTCCAGCTTAACTCAGCGGGACAGACAACATCTCTGGAGAGAAGGAATGGGTGACATTTCGGTTCGTGGCCCTTCTTCAGACTGCTTAAAGAAAGTACTTAAAGACGACACTAAAGAGCACTTTTTTGTAACTTTGTCCACGCCTTTATGGTGACTTGTTTTACTTTGTGTGCAAAAAATAAGGAAATTCACTGGGCCTTGGTACATGTGACAATACATAGAAACATAGAAACATAGAAAATAGGTGCAGGAGTAGGCCATTCGGCCCTTCGAGCCTGCACCGCCATTCAATATGATCATGGCTGATCATCCAACTCGGTATCCTGTACCTGCCTTCTCTCCATACCCCCTGATCCCTTTAGCCACAAGGGCCACATCAAACTCCCTCTTAAAAAAAGCCAATGAACTGGCCTCAACTACCTTCTGTGGCAGAGAATTCCAGAGATTCACCACTCTCTGTGTGAAAAATGTTTTCCTCATCTCAGTCCTAAAAGATTTCCCCCTTATCCTTAAACTGTGACCCCTTGTTCTGGACTTCCCCAACATCGGGACCAATCTTCCTGCATCTAGCCTGTCCAACCCCTTAAGAATTTTGTAAGTTTCTATAAGATCCCCCCTCAATCTTCTAAATTCCAGCGAGGACAAACCGAGTCTATCCAGTCTTTTTTCATATAAAAGTCCTGACATCCCAGGAATCAGTCTGGTGAACCTTCTCTGTACTCCCTCTATGGCAAGAATGTCTTTCCTCAGATTAGGAGACCAAAACTGTACGCAATACTCCAGGTGTGGTCTCACCAAGACCCTGTACAACTGCAGTAGAACCTCCCTGCTCCTATACTCAAATCCTTTTGCTATGAATGCTAACATACCATTCGCCTTCTTCACTGCCTGCTGCACCTGCATGCCTACTTTCAATGACTGGTGTACCATGACACCCAGGTCTCGTTGCATCATCATCATCATTATCAAGTCTACTTCGGGAGCAGAATCCCAAGGTAAGCGACGACAGAAACATGTCACCATCCTCACAAATCACGCACCCGACTTTTGTACTATCTACGTAGGAGTCTTGTAAAGTCCTTAAGAGATTGTACAGACTAGATGAGTATAGGTGCAAAGAGGTCCTTCTACAGCTGTACATGGCCCTGGTGAGACCACATCTGGAGTATTGTGTGCAATTTTGGTCTCCAAATTTGAGGAAGGACATTCTTGTTATTGAGAGAGTGCAGCGTAGGTTCACCAGGTTAATTCCCGGTATGGCGGGACTGTCATATGTTGAAAGAATGGAGCGGCTGGGCTTGTATACACTGTAATTTAGCAGGATGAGAGGGCATCTTATTGAAACATATAAGATTATTAAGGGATTGGACACGCTAGAGGCAGGAAACATGTTCCCGAAGCAGGGCCCTCAGTTTAAGAATAAGGGGTAAGGCATTTAGAACAGAAATGAGGAAACAGTTTTTAACACAGAGTTATGACTGTGGAATTCTCTGCCTCAGAGGGTGGTGGAGGCCAGTTCTCTGGATACTTTCAAGAGAGAGCTTGATTGGGCTCTTAAAGATAGGGATATGGGGATATGGGGAGAAGGCAGGAACGGGGTACTGATTGTGAATGATCAGCCATGATCACATTGAATGGTGGTGCTGGCTCAAAGGGCCGAATGGCCTTCTCCTGCACCTATTGTCTATTGTCTATAGCCTAATGGAATCAAGGGATATGGGGAGAAAGCAGGAACGGGGTACTGATTTTGGATGATCAGCCACGATCATATTGAATGGCGGTTCTGGCCTACTCTGTTTCTATGCCTGGAGGTAGGAAAAGGCCGGACAAATCAGGGCCAGCAACAGATGAAGGGTGGAGCCCACACTGGCCCATTGTTGGCTGGGGAAGAGGTGATAACGAAGGGATACGGGAATGTGAACAGTGGAACAAGTAGGACAACTAGAGTGGGGGTGGGGAGAAGGGGGGGAATGCAGGGGTTACTTGAAATTAGAAAAATCCACAGGCATTAATCAACATTAATTGAGTCCAGTCAAAAGTAGTGTTACATCCCTGAATATGCTGACATACAAACTAGTGAACACCATATCCCCTCACTAAAATCTGACAACAAATCAAACAGAAACCATTAGGAATATAAACAAAATGGTCGCAATGTTTAATGAGCTGTATGTTTGACATGATGAATGATCGGGCAAATGGTTGCCACAGATAGAATCACATCAAAACCAGAAGGCCTTTGTGCATTGCAGTTTGAACACTTATCTACACCACTAAAATCCAACCACAGAGGGCCAATAATTATCCTGTAATTAATACAATTGCTAAACTCAAGAAGTCTGACTACTGCTCCTCAAAGGCAGTAGGTGAATCAAATTATTGTTATTTAAAACAAGACCATGAACATTTCACGGAAGTGTGAAGGTTCATAAGTTCTTAAGTCATAAACGCAGAAGTAGGCCATTCAGCCCATCGAGTCTATTCCGCCATTCAATCATGGCTGATCTATCTTCCCCTCTCAACCCCATTCTCCTGCCTCCCCATAACCCCTGATGCCCGCACTAAACTGGAGTCTGACAATCTCTGACCTAATAATGTCCATTGACTTGACTTCCACAGCCATCTGCGGCAATGAATTCCACAGATTCACCACCCTCTGACTAAAGAAATTCCTCCTCATCTCCTTTCTAAAGATGTTTCCTTTTATTCTGCACTCTGGTCCTAGACTCTCCCACTAGTGGAAACATCCTCTCCACATCCACTCTACCCTAGGCCTCTCACTATTTGGGAAGTTTCGATGAGGTTCCCCCCCACCCCCATCATCCTTCTAAACTCCAGCGAGTACAGGCCCAGTGTCGTCAAACGCTCATCGTATGTTAACCCAATCATCCCTGGGATGCTTTACATAGACTGAACAGAGAGAAGCATTTACCATTGGCAGATGCTACAGGGAGACATAGATTTATCGTGAATGATGAATTAGGTGTGGAGAATGTGGGACAAAAAGTTTCAGTTTTTATAGAGTGCGGAGGTGAGATCTGGATCGCAGTGTTTGTAATCAGGAAAGGGCGGCACGGTGGCGCAGCGGTAGAGTTGCAACTTTTTTGCGCCAGGGACTTGACTTCGATCCTGACTACGGGTGCTGTCTGTACGGAGTTTGTACGTTCTCACCGCGACCTGCGTGGATTTTCTCCGGATGTCCGCTTTCTTCCCACACTCCAAAGACGTGCAGGTATGTACGTTAATCGGCTTTGGTATAAATGTAAATTGTCCCCAGTGTGTGTAGGATCGTGTAGTGCACGGGGATTGTCCCCAGTGTGTGTAGGATCGTGTAGTGCACGGGGATTGTCCCTGGTGTGTGTAGGATCGTGTTAGTGCATGGGGATTGTCCCTGGTGTGTGTAGGATCGTGTTAGTGCACGGGGATTGTCCCTGGTGTGTGTAGGATCGTGTAGTGCACGGGGATTGTCCCTGGTGTGTGTAGGATCGTGTTAGTGCACGAAAGTGTTAGTGCACAGACTCGGTTCGGCCGAAGGGCCCTGTTTCCGTGCTGCTTCTCCAAACTAAAATAAGCAAAACAAAAGCCAGTTATGGCTCTCAAGGGGAATGAATACATAGAAACATAGAAAATAGGTGCAGGAGGAGGCCAATCGGCCCTTCAAGCCAGCACCACCATTCATTGTGATCATGGCTGATCGTCCCCTATCAATAACCCCTGCCTGCCTTCTCCCCATATCCCTTGATTCCACTAGCCCCTAGAGCTCTATCTAACCCTCTTAAATCCATCCAGTGATTTGGCCTCCACTGCCCTCTGTGGCAGGGAATTCCACAAATTCACAACTCTCTGGGTGAAAACGTTTTTTTCTCACCTCAGTCTTAAATGACCTCCCGTTTATTCTAAGACCGTGGCCCCTGGTTCTGGATTCGCCCAACATTGGGAAAAAATTTCCGGCATCTAGCTTGTCCAGTCCTTTTATAATTTTATATGTTTCTATAAGATCCCCCTCATCCTTCAAAACTCCAGTGAATACAAGCCTAGTCTTTTCAATCTTTCCTCATATGACAGTCCCGCCATCCCGGGGATCAATCTCGTGAACCTAAGCTGCACTGCCTCAATCACAAGGATGTCCTTCCTCAAATTAAATGGGGCAGGGCAGGGAAAATAATGCAAAGCTGCGTAGAACAAGAAGGAGCCTCCACAGGTGGCCTGATGAATTAAATGGTCTCCCTCTCCCCCTCTGATCCCTGCGTTCGAACTTCAAAATGGGAAAAGCCCATGGTCAGGGCTTTTGAGAAAGAAAGTCAGAAAAATAGAAAGATTAGTTGCAAAATGGAGCAACTCAGCGGGGTCAGGCAGTATATGTGGAGGGAATGGATAGGTAATATTTTAGATTGCATTGATCACATTGAATGACGGTGCTGGCTCAAAGGGCCGAATGGCCTACTCCTGCACCTATTGTCTATTGTCTATTGTCTATTAGTCCCATTCTTCAGATTAGTTGATTAGGCAAGGTTTTGGGTCGGGATCCTGCTACAGACTGATTGCTTCAGATACTGCCTGACCCATTGAGTTTAGTTTAGTTTAGAGATGCAACACCAATCTCTTGGCCCACCGGGACCGCGCCGACCAGCGATCCCTGCACATTAACCCCATCCTAAACCCACTAAGGACAATTTTAACATTTACCAAGCCAATTGTTTCAGATGCTGCCTGACCCATTGAGTTTAGTTTAGTTTAGTTTAGAGATGCAACACGGAAACAGGCCCTTCGGCCCACCGGGTCCGTGCCGACCAGCTATCCCTGCACATTAACACTATCCTAAACCCACCAGGGATAATTTTGACATTTCCCAAGCGAATTAACCTACAAATCTGTACGTCTTTGGAAGACATTCCTCCAGCACTTTGTGGTTTGCTCAAGATTCCAGCATCTGCATTATATTGACTGGGCAGATTAATTGACAACACTAATCCTACCTCAGGCAATGGAACACTATGAACCACTTCCTACACTGCTACGAACTAATTTTCTAATTGTGTATTTATACCTACATTTTTTTACACAGTCTTGTTCATTACAGTGACTTGTAGAATTTGTTTATCAGGCAACTGAACCATCCTACCACAACTAGAGAGCAGTACTGAACTACTATCTACCTCATTGGTGACCCTCGGACTATCTTTGATTGGACTTTACTGGCTTCACCTTGCACTAAACATTAATCCCTTATCATGTATCTGTACACTGTAAATGGGTGAAGAAGGGTCAGACTGAAGAAGGGTTTCGGCCCGAAACGTTGCCTATTTCCTTCGCTCCATAGATGCTGCTGCACCCGCTGAGTTTCTCCAGCATTTTTGTCTACCTTCGATTTTCCAGCATCTGCAGTTCCTTCTTAAACACTTTAAATGGCTCGATGTAATCATGTATTGCCTTAACGCTGACTGGATAGTACACAACAAAAGCTTGTCACCTCGGTACACGTGACAGTAAACTAAACTAAACTAAATTAAAAGGTATCTAAAAGCATCTTAAATGCCACTATGATTCAATGATGGCAAGAGAGTTAGATTTATCTCTTAGGGCTAACATAATCAAGGGATATGGGGAGAAAGCAGGAACTGGGTACTGATTTTGGATGATCAGCCATGATCATATTGAATGGCGGTACTGGCTCGAAGGGCCGAATGGCCTACTCCTGCACCTATTTTCTATGTTTCTATGTAATTATACTTTATTGTCACACGTACCTAGGTACAGTGAAATGTTTCGTATCAGTGGACCGAAGGGCCTGTTTCAATGCTGTATCTCAAAACTAAACATGGATAGGATGCGTTTAGAGGGATATGGGCCATGTGCAGGCATGTGGGACTAGTGTAGGTGGGACATGTTGGTCAGTGTAGGCAAGTTGGGCCGAAGGGCCTAAACGTTATTCTCTTATCTAAACGTTATTCCCTAATCATGCATCTATGGCTCAATTGTAATCATATATTGTCTTTCCACTGACTGGTTGGCACGCAACACAAAGGCTTTTCACTGTACCTCGGTACACGTGACAATAAACTAGATGAAACTAAACTAAACTGATTAATGTATGATTCGCGCATGTTTTGTGTGTCATCTGAGTCTATGAGCCTGTGACGCTGCAATAAGCAAGGTTTTTATTGTACCTGTACCTCACTGTGCACGGGGACGTGAAAACAAACGTATCTTGACTCGATGGATTGTCGGACTGATCGTACAATGATGCATGGTTCATTTCCGGGCTCTGGAATGCCTCTTGTTGCGTAATGTTTGGGAATAAGTTTTGCAATATTTTATTGCATCACGGTCCGCATACTCGAAGAATATTTGGGGTTAGGTTTACTAATCCGGAGTATTTTGTCCTATCTGTTGCATCGAACTAAATAGTGTGATTAAGTTGTGGATTACAATGTGTGTTTGTGGTTCTTCAGAACTTTCTCCTAGTTGACTCAATCTGATCAGGTGCTACGGTAAAGTTGCTGCCTTACTACTAATAATAATAATAATAATAATAATAATAATAATATGTTTTATCGTCATTGCACATTGGTGCAATGAGATTTGCTATGCGGCTTCCATCCGATAGTCATAACTTAAACAACTAATAAAATTTAGATACCCACAGAAACATGATTTATATATTTTTTTAAAGAACAGTAAAACAGTCTAAAGTGCAAATATGTCTGTGCCGGGTCGATGTGCGTGAATACAGTTCATGGGGGTGGAGGGGGGCACTCAGCAGGGCCGGTTCAGAGCAGCGATAGCTCTGGGGATGAAGCTGTTCCTGAGTCTGGAGGTGCGGGCGTAGAAGGCCTTGTAACGTCTGCCAGAAGGTAGGAGTTCGAACAGACTATTTCAAGGGTGCGAGGAGTCTTTGTGGATGCTGACGGCATTCCTGATGCACCGTGTGTAGTAGATGCCCTCCAAGAGGTAGCTGTGTCCCAATTATCTTCTGCACCCTGTGGACGACGCTCTGAAGAGCTCTCCTCTCCGCCAAAGACTTTGGGGCGATGTCCTGTCTACACTAGTCCCACCATCTGACATTTGGCCCAATTCCCTCTAAACCTGTCCTAACCATGTACCTATCTAATTGCTTCTTAAATGTTGCAATAGTCCCTGCCTCATCCGCCTCCTCTGGCAGCATGTTCCATACACCCACCACCCTCTGTGTGAAAAAGTTGCCCCTCTGTTTCATACTAAATCATTCCCCTTTCACCTTAAACCTATGTCGCCTGGTTCTCGATTCCCCTACTCTGAGCAAGAGACTGTGTACTGAACACGTGAATCAAGGGACAGTGGGTGTGAGTTTGATGTAGTGTTTCTTTCCCGGAGGGTATACGTGCAATCTAAAACACTCAAATTGAGGATGGTAACTTAATTGGTTTAGTCTTTAGTCCTAATATCACAGGGTGTTGTAATACTTTATTTAATTGAGTTTGCCCTAAGGTTACCACAAGCAATTTTCTCATCCTTCAATGCTTAATTTTGATTTGAAGGCAATGACTGCACCTGCAAAGCAGATTAAATTTGGGCAACTACCCACAGGAAATTGATATTAATCATAATCATAATCAAACTTTATTAGCGAAGTATGTTTTGCAACATACGAGGAATTTGATTTGCCAAGTCAGTTACACCAATAAAAAGCAACAGAACATCCACCACAGTGACTCCTCCACATTCCTCACTGTGATGGAAGGCGAAAAAAAAAGTTTAATCTCTTCCCTTCTTTGTTCTCCCGCAGTCGGGGGCCTCGAGCCTTGCGTTGACGGGACGATCTCACTCCCGTAGCCAGCGGCGAGTTTCCTCGTCGGGGCGATCAAGCTCCTGCATCGGGGGTGGGGATCTCAGCTCCCCCGCGCCGGGCGATCTGACCCCGGGTCGGGGCTGGTCGAACCTTCTGCATTATTGGAGCTTCCCGACTTCGGTCCCTTCCCGAGACTGCGAGCTCCTCGATGTTGAAATCCGCGTCGATCCCAGGCAAGGGATTGGCTCCGATGGTAAGTCCACGGCCCCGCGGTGGGGCTGAAAGTCAGTCCCGAGCAAGGCCTCGGGATCCACGATGTTAGGCCGCAGAGCGACCGGAGATACGATCCGGAAAACAATCGCATCTCCGGCAGGGTAAGAGATTGAAAAAAAAGTCACCCCCTCCCCCCACATAAAACCAACCAGAGAACCTTAACACAAACTTTTAAAACACACTAAAAATAACAAAAAAAAAAGCAGAAAAGCAGACAGACTGTAGGCGAGGCTGCCATCATCGGCCCCCCCTGGTGGTCAAAATGAGTGACTAATTACACTATGTCATGTGGTGAAAAACAGACAATACTACCTTAGCTGGTGAGGCCGCATGTAGTGTTGCCTCTACTTATGGTCACCCTGGTGTAGGAAGGATGTTATTAATTTGTAAAGAGTGGAGTGAAGACTTATATTGCCAAAACTCGAGGGCCTGAGCTATAGAGAGAGGTTGGGCAGCTAAGGACTTTATTCCTTGAAGTGCAGGAGGATGAGCGGTGATATTACATAGGTGTATAAAATAATGAGAGAGTGAATGTACAGAATATTTTTTCCCCCCGAAAAAGGCTATCGTGAGCTAGAAGGTTTAAGGTGAGAGGGGAAAGATTTAAGGGCCTGTCCCACTTAGGCGACTTTTTAGGCGAGTGCAGGAGATTCTGCGCTCGCCTCATGATCGCCACATGGTCGCCACATGTTCGCTGGTGGTCTCTAGTGAGTCTCCTTCATGGTCGCGAGGAGTTCCCGCATTCTGGGAACTAGTCGCGCCCTCAGTATGGTCGCCTCAAATTTTTCAACATTAGTTGCCCTGGAGAAAATCGATAATCCCGTAGTCGTAGGTACAGTTGTAGTGGGGTCCCCATGTAGTTATGGGTAGTTGTGCTAGTCGTGGGTAGTTTTAGATAATCGCCTTTGCTGACCGGGCATTTTCATTGGCGCATTGGGGGAAAAAAATGTAAGCACGAGTTTTCAGAACCAAGGAAAACCGACCGGTAATGTTAAATGTCCGCCGAACTTCACTGCTGTGTATCTCTGGCTTATTAAAAGTTGGCTGGCTTCTTAAAAGTGTTTCCACTCCTTCTCACCCCTTCTCCCCCCCCCCCCCCCTCTTTTAAAGGACTTACCGTACACTGTGCTAGCCGTCTTAACCTTCCTGTTCATTGCGGTGTGTGTCTGTATCACCTTGGCTTTGCACCGTGTGAATTTCAGACAGCTCTCCCCCCCCGCTTTCCCTGGCCCCCGCCTTTGCGATGTGTTTGTGTCTGTGTGTGTGTGTGTGTGTGTGTGTTCCACTCTGGCAGTCGCCGTTCCAGTTCCCCGGTTTTTCAGGCGAGTGCCGCGAACTTGACAGTCGCTGGCAGTCCGCTGAAAAGTAGCCTAAGTGGGACAGGCCCTTAAATAAGAATCGGATGAGCAACTTTTTCATACAAGGGTGGTGAGCATTTTGAGCGAGCTATCAGAGGAGATAGGTTATAGGAGCAGAATTAGGCCATTCAGCCCAGCAAGTCTACTCCGTCATTCAGCCAGGGCTGATTTTTCTCTCCCTTTCCCCTCGGACGGCACGGTGGCACTGCGGTAGAGTTATTGCCTTACAGCTAATGCAGCGCCGGAGGCCCGGGTTTGATCGGGTGCTGTCTGTACGGAGTTTGCACGTTCTCCCCGTGATCTGTGTGGGTTTCCTCCGAGATTTTCGGTTTCCTCCCACAGTCCAAAGACGTACAGGTTTGTAGGTTAATTGGCTTGGTAAATGTAAAAATTGTCCCTAGTGTGTGTAGGATAGTGTTAGCGTGCGGAGATCGCTGGTCGGCGCGGAGCCGGTGGGCCGAAAGGGCCTGTTTCCGCGCTGTATCTCTAAACTAAACTATTCTCCTGTTTAAGAAGGAACTGCAGATGCTGGAAAATCGAAGGTGGACAAAAATGCTGGAGAAACTCAGTGGGTGAGGCAGCATCTACTGTTAGAAACATAGAAACATAGAAAATAGGTGTAGGAGTAGGCCATTCTGCCCTTCGAGCCTGCACCACCATTCAATGTGATCATGGCTGATCATCCAACTCAGTATCCCATCCCTGCCTTCTCTCCATACCCCCTGATCCCTTTAGCCACAAGGGCCACATCTAACTCCCTCTTAAATATAGCCAATGAACTGGCCTCAACTATATTCTGTGGCAGAGAATTCCAGAGATTCACCACTCTCTGTGAAAAAATGTTTTTCTAATCTCAGTCCTAAAAGATTTCCCCTTGTTCTGGACTTCCCCTTGTTCTGGACTTCCCCAACATCGGGAACAATCTTCGCCTGTCCAACCCCTTAAGAATTTTGTAAGTTTCTATAAGATCCCCCCTCAATCTTCTAAATTCTAGCGAGTACAAGCCGAGTCTATCCAGTCTTTCTTCATATGAAAGTCCTGACATCCCAGGAATCAGTCTGGTGAACCTTCTCTGTACTCCCTCTATAGCAAGAATGTCTTTCCTCAGATTAGGAGACCAAAACTGTACGCAATGCTGATCCGTGATCCAATGGCGGAGTAGACTTGATGGGCCGAATCGTCTAATTCTACTCCTATAACTTATGGACATCAAACCGGCGCAGTCCCAGGGAAAAGGTGCAAACGACAACACACGCTGACAGCACCTGAAATCAAGATAAAATCTAGATCCCTGGCGCTGCGAGGCAGCAGATCTACCAGCTGCGCCACCGTGTAGATGTGCCATGTCCGCAGTGTGAAGGAGACGTGTAGGAAGGAACTGCAGACGCTGATTTACACCAAAGATAGACACAAAATGCTGGAGTCACTCAGCGGGCCAGGCAGCATCTCTGGAGAGAAGGAATGGGTGACGCTTCGGGTCGAGGCACTTCTTCAGACCCTATAGAACGAGTGTGAACTGATCGATGGTCAGTGTGAACTCGGTGGGCTGAAGGGCCTGTTCCCAAACCCTTCTTCAGACTGAGAGTCAGGGGAGAGGGAGTCTGGAGAGACGGAAGGGGAAGGTGTGAAAACAGCAGATCAAAGCGGACGACAGTCAAGGAGATGCAGAATTGTTGGCTGAGGGGAAGCTAGCAACGACGCGCACAATCAGAAAAAAATAATCAGGACAGTGATACTAGTCGGAGAATAGACAATAGACAATAGGTGCAGGAGTAGGCCATTCGGCCCTTTGAGCCAGCACCACCATTCAATGTGATCATGGCTGATCATCCCCAATCAGTACCCCGTTTCTGCCTTCGCCCTATATCCCCTGACTCCGCTATTTTTAAGAGCTCTATCTAACTCTCACTTGAAAGTATCCAGATAACCTGCCTCCACCGCCCTCTGAGGCAGAGAATTCCACAGACTCACCACTCTCTGTGAGAAGAAGTGTTTCCTCGTCTCCGTTCTAAATGGCGCACTCCTTATTCTTAAACCGTGGCCCCTGGTTCTGGACTCCCCCAACATCGGGAACATGTTTCCTGCCTCTAGCGAGAACTAGGACGGGGAGGGACGGAGGAGAGAGAGGGGATGCAAGGGTTACTTGAAATCAGTATTCATACCGCTGGGTTGTAAGCTGCCCAAGCAAAATATGCAGGAGATATTGGCATCTTTCTATTACGCAGATACTGATTTTTCCAACATAAACCACTGCATTATACTGTATATCCTGTTGCTTTCCAGAAATAAACAGATGTCCTCAATGATGCATGAAATCACATGTGACCTACTTGTCTGCTTCCCCACATTCCATATGGCGAACTCAGTACTTTCTTTCTCAGATGGATTCATTACAGGTAAACACATTCACAGGATGAGGGTAGTTCATTTATGTTTGGATTAAGTCCGGAGCTGGAAGCTGCTCGGAAAGATAGCTGTCACACAACATCTGCTGGAGAAATACACAAAGCGCTGGAGGAACTCAGCAGCTCAGGCCAGCATCTGTGAAAGGAATGGACAGGCGGCGTTCCGGGTCGGGAATGATTAGTACGGGTGTCAGGGGTTGTGGGGAGAAGGCAGGAGAATGGGGTTAGGAGGAAGAGTTCGATCAGCCATGATTGAATGGCAGAGTAGACTTGATGGGCCGAATGGACTTAATGCCCTGTCCCACGTTACGAGTTAATTCCAAGAGCTCTCCCGAGTTTAAAAAAAATCAAAGTCGGGGTAAGCACGGAGAATGAACGTCGGAGCTCGGGGACGTCTCTTAGCGGCTCGTAACGCTAACGGCAGGAACTCGGGAAGACCCGCTAACGGCAGGTAAGTTCGGGAAGACTTGTCAAGATTTTTCAACATGATGAGAAATGTCCATGAGGGCCTCGAGTACCGACGAGCGGCCATTACTGTAAATCTCCGAGTACGAATCAGGGCAAACTCGGGAGAACTCTTTGAATGAACTCGTACCGTGGGACAGGGCCATAATTCTGCTCCGATCATGTAAGACCTTATGACTGATTCTCCACAGAAGTATACGTCTGTTAGCGTACATTAAAACAATACCATACAGAAAATTAAAGTCATCTTGTAATAAGTTCATTCATAGTAAATTGTTGGAGTTTTTTTCTAAGGCAAAGTGGATGATCTGAATATCAACTAATTCACGAAGACCGTTTAACGGCACTGGGCCTCTACTCGCTGGAGTTGAGACAGTTGAGGGGGGACCTCATTGAAACTTACAGAATAATGAAAGGCATAGATAGAGTGGATGTGGAGAGGATGTTTCCACTGGTGGGAAAGTCTAGGACCAGAGGTCACAGCCTCAGAATTAAAGGGCCCTCTTTTAGAAAGGAGGTGAGGAGGAACTTTTTTTATTCAGAGGATAGTTAATTTGTGGATCTCATTGCCACAGAAGGCTGTGGAGGCCAAGTCAGTGAATATTTTTAAGGGAGGGATAGACAAAGTATTAATTTGAACGGGTGTCAAGGGTTATGGGGACAAGCAGGGAAATTGGATTAGGAGGCAGAGATCAGCCATGATTGAATGGCGGGGTGGACTCGAGGGGCCGAATGGCCTTATTCTACTCCTACAATTTGTGAGCCTGTGAACTTGTAACCCAAGAGACTGCAGATGCTGGAATTTGATCAAAAAACAGTGGTGGGGGAACTCAGCGGGCCAGGCAGGATCTGAGGAAGGAGTGAGCAGATAACGTTCTCGGTCGGGACCCTTCTTCAGACTGGTGTATATTCAGTTCAGGATTCTGCCCCTTGTTTTCCCTCTCATCTCTGTCGAGCACCACAACTACAAGACCCTCCCACCACCAACAGATCCGTTCCCACTGCCGGCTAGATGCAGGAAGATTGTTCCCGATGTTAGGGAAGTCCAGGACAAGGGGTCACAGCTTAAGGATAAGGGGGAAATCCTTTAGGACCGAGATGAGAAAAACTTTTTTCACACAGAGAGTGGTGAATCTCTGGAACTCTCTGCCTCAGAAGGTAGTTGAGGCCACAGTTCATTGGCTATATTTAAGAGGGAGTTAGATGTGGCCCTTGTGGCTAAAGGGATCAGGGGGTATGGCGAGAAGGCAGGTACGGGATACTGAGTTGGATGATCAGCCATGATCATATTGAATGGCGGTGCAGGCTCGAAGGGCCGAATGGCCTACTCCTGCACCTATTTTCTATGTTTCTATGACCTCCATGACCGACTTTACCGGCTGGAAGGGTTGTGTAGGATAGTGCTGGCGTACAGGGTGATCGCTGGTCGGCCGAAGGGACTGTTTCCATGCTGTATGTCAGAACAAAACTAAAACAAACCTACTTTCTTTGTTGGGATGGCAGTTCAACAATCGACAAGTCGAACCGTTACACTGTGCAAGGATCTTAGAGCATACCAGAAACATAAGTAGAAACATAGAAACATAGAATATAGGTGCAGGAGTAGGCCATTCAGCCCTTCGAGCAAGCACAGCCATTTAATATGATCATGGCTGATCATCCAGAATCCTGCTTTCTCCCCATATCCCTTGCTTACGTTAGCCCAAAGAGCTATATTTAACGCTCTCTTGAATACAATTTAGTCTTGCAAGCCTGCTCTGCATTCTTACTAGATCTCAGTTCCAATTAGCCATCGCGTAACTCTATTTACTTTGATATCGATTTCTAACAAAAGTCAATCAGTTGTTATGTTGAAGTATCAATTACATGAAATCCTCATTGTTCAGAAAAGATAGTCCATGGACTTTCACAGACAATAAAAACTCACAAAGGAACCTGAGGGGTGACCTTTTCAAACAAGGAGTGGTGGATGTGTGGAACGAGCTGCCGGAGGAAGTAGTTGAGGCAAGCACTGTACAATGGTAACTTTTGCACCCAACCAACAGCGAACAGTGACTTATTTCCTTTATCTGTTACTTTTTTGCATATCTTTCATTCAATTGTCGTTTACTTCTTTACATCATCGCCTCTATCTCTCATTCCCCTTATCCCCAACTAGTCCGAAACGTCACCCTTCCTTCTCTCCAGAGATGTTGCCTGTCCCGCTGAATAACTCCAGCATTTTGTGTCTATCGCAATGTTTAGGCAGGTACATGGATTGGACAACTTTAGAGGGATCTGGGCCAAATGCAGACTGGTGGGACTAATGTAGCTGGGACATCTTGGCTAGTATGGGCAAGTTGGGCCGAAGGGCCTGTTTCCATGCTGTAAGACTCTATGACTCTAAATACCACTAATGCCGCTGATAATAACTTTTAACTTGCTAACGCCAAGGTTAATATAGCAGGCAGCCCACTACACATAGAACATCTTCTCTATAAGTTTCAGTTTGACAAGCAGCCCACACTCGAGACCCCAGTTTTGATTGAAAACCTCCCCACGTTCCTGATCCCAGTGTTCCGAAGTCTAAGTCATTGAAGATAGACAAAAAAGTGCTAGAGTAACTCAGCGGGACAAGCAGAATCTCTGGAGAGAAGGAATGGGTGACGTTTCGGGTCGAGACCCTTCTTCAGACTGAGAGTCAGGGGAGAGGGAGTGTAGAGATATGGAAGGAATACTGACTGTATGCCTCCTTGCCACCTTCCCCTCAGCGAACAACAACACCCGTTCCTTCTATCCAGGGATGCTGCCTGCCCTGCTGAGTTACTCAGGCATTTTGTGTCTATCTTTTGTGTAAATCCATATCTGCAGTTCCTTCCTACACAATGAGCAAAGCTTCGGCTGCTTTGATCTGTAGTTTTCACACTAAATCCTTCCATATCTCTAGACTCACTCTCCCCTGACTCTCAGTCTGAAGAAGGATCACGACCTAAAACATCACCCATTCCTTCTCTCCAGAGACCTGCCTGTCCCGCTGAGTTACTCCAGCATTTTGTGTCTATCTTCGGTGTAAACCAGCATCTGCAGTTCCTTCCTGCACTGATATTTCACTGCCTGTGTCACAGGGCAGCCACTACAAAGCATTTCATGCCGACAGGATTCAGCGGACACTCCCGATGAATCCTGTAGAGGAACGCGGCTGTGTTTTGCAACACTCCTTATAATACATGGCCTGCATGGTGATTATTTACAACCCTGGATAGTCATTCAGTGGAGTACAAGGACTTTGTGTATGGACCACATATCTCAGCGGAAATCCCAGTCATCTTCCCTTACCGCGTTGCTCTGCATTCACTTTCTTGGTCCTTGTTAAAAAAAACATCCACACATTTTCTCAATCATAAATCCTGCTCCCCAGTCTTCTGCAAATCTCTGCTCTGGTGAATTTCACTTCCACAGTTCTGTATTGTCAGCTTTAACACTGAAGTCAGAACTTTTAGTCAAATCCCTCCCTCTCCCTCTCCCTCTCCCTCTCCCTCTCCCTCTCCCTCTCCCTCTCCCTCTCCCTCTCCCTCTCCCTCTCCCTCTCCCTCTCCCTCTCCCTCTCCCTCATGGGTGATGTTTCGGTCAAGGTAGATAAAAATGCTGGAGAAACTCAGCGGGTGAGGCAGCATCTATGGAGGAAATAGGCAACGTTTCAGGCCGAAACCGTTCTTCAGTTTTGGGCCAAGACCCTTCTTCAGTCCTATCTATCTATGGGTAGATATGTCTTATCTATCTATCTATCTATCTATCTATCTATCTATCTATCTATCTATCTATCTATCTATCTATCTATCTATCTATCTATCTATCTCTAAATTTATTTCTCTCTCGCTTTCCACCAACTCTCTCTCTCTATTTCTCTCTAAATATCTATTTTTCTCTCTCTATTCTTCTTTTTCTACCTATTTTAACTGTGTAGGAAGGAACTGCAGATGCTGGTTTAAACCAAATCTATTTTAAATGACCGCCAAGATTTTTTCTTCACCCTCTTTGTCCTACCCCTGTGCGACTTAACCATATAACATATAACCATATAACAATTACAGCACGGAAACAGGCCATCTCGACCCCTCTAGTCCGTTCCGAACACATAATCTCCCCTAGTCCCATATACCTGCGCTCAGACCATAACCCTCCATTCCTTTCCCATCCATATAACTATCCAATTTATTTTTAAATGATAAAAACGAACCTGCCTCCACCACCTTCACTGGAAGCTCATTCCACACAGCTACCACTCTCTGAGTAAAGAAGTTCCCCCTCATGTTACCCCTAAACTTCAGTCCCTTAATTCTCAAGTCATGTCCCCTTGTTTGAATCTTCCCTACTCTCAGTGGGAAAAGCTTTTCCACGTCAACTCTGTCTATCCCTCTCATCATTTTAAAAACCTCTATCAAGTCCCCCCTTAACCTTCTGCGCTCCAAAGAATAAAGCCCTAACTTGTTCAACCTTTCTCTGTAACTGTAGACTTGGCATATTTTATTCTTGAGATTAAAAAATAAGAAATAGAGGCAGCATATTGCATCTTGAGCAAGCTCCTCCACTCAATACAATCATGAACGATCCATACATAGACACAGACGGCTGCAGTAACTCAGTGGGTCAGACAACATCACTGGAGAGAAGGAACTGCAGATGCTGGTTCACATCGAAGATAGACACAAAATGCTGGAGTAACTCAACAGGACACAAAATGCTGGCGTAAGTGCTGAGTTACTCCAGCATTTTGTGTCTATCTTCGGTGTAAACCAGCATCTGCAGTTCCTTCCTCCACCCCATTGATCCAGCCACAACTATACTCGGTGAACAAATGTACAGATAAATAACAGTGACAATGACAGGAGTTGAGGCATAATGTTGCCATTGTACAAGTCATCAGCGACACCACACCTGGAGTGACGAATCACCAATCTATAGAAAGGATGTAATTAGGTTAGAAAGTTGCAGTGAAGTTTCACGGGGATATTTTAGTTCAGTTTAGTTTTAGTTCAGGGATACAGCATGCAAACAGGCACACTAGCACTTACACATACCAGGGACAATTTACACTTATACCAAACCAATTAACCTACAAACCTGTACGGCAGTGCAGGGTAGGTTCACGAGATTGATCCCTGGGATGGCAGGACTGTCATATGAGGAAAGATGGAAAAGACTAGGCTTATATTCACTGGAGTTTAGAAGAATGAGGGGGGATGTTATAGAAACATATAAAATTATAAAAGGACTGGTCAAGCTAGATGCAGGAAAAATGTTCCCAATGTTGGGCGAGTCCAGAACCAGGGGCCACAGCCTTAGAATAATGGGGAGGCCATTTAGGACTGAGGTGAAAAAAAACGTTTTCACTCAGAGAGTTGTGAATTTGTGGAATTCCCTGCCACAGAGGGCAGTGGAGGCCAAATCACTGGATGGATTTAAGAGAGAGTTAGATAGAGCTCTAGGGGCTAGCGGAATCAAGGGATATGGGGAGAAGGCAGGCACGGGTTATTGATTGGGGACGATCAGCCATGATCACAATCGGTGCTGGCTCGAAGGGCCGAATGACCTCCTCCTGAACCTATTGTCTGTTGTGCCTGGCACACCTCTCACGACGGACAGAGAGGGCAGGAACGGGGCATTGAGATAAAGCATCAACCACGGTTGTGTTGAATGGCGGAACAGGGGAGTGAGACTGCCAACTCCTGTTCCAATCTGTGCTGCCCCGCAGAAGTGCGGAGTAACTGAGTCTCGCCCAGGCGAGTGACTGCAGTGACAACACTATGAGACTAGGTGAGCAGAATCCTGTCGAGGGATCCCTCTCAATCTAATTGCCTGTCAACACAGTCTTTGGCAGCGGTTCAGGCAAGCGCTGATTAAACTTCGCCGTACTATGAGTCAGTGCCTTCAGGCCAAGCCAGATACATGGATATACAGTATATTCCTTAAAATCGCATGCAGTTTGAAATGCCTCAATGTTTTCTCTTTAAAAGAACCCCTCTCCGGAGGTAGAAATGAATGATGTATTGGTTATGTTACCGATTCTGTCAATTTGTGTGATGGAAAATGATGCGTCAAGCCCCATGAAAGTGCAGGTGCCCCATTAGAGATAGAGTGATACAGCATGTAAACAGGTCCAACTCGCCCACACCGGCCAATATGTCCCACCTGCCAGCAATTGGCTCATATCCCTCCAAACCTGTGCTATAGAAACATAGAAAATAGGTGCAGGAGTAGGCCATTCGGCCCTTCGAGCCTGCACCGCCATTCAATATGATCATGGCTGATC
Source organism: Amblyraja radiata (assembly GCF_010909765.2). Classification (NCBI taxonomy): domain Eukaryota; kingdom Metazoa; phylum Chordata; class Chondrichthyes; order Rajiformes; family Rajidae; genus Amblyraja; species Amblyraja radiata. The sequence goes on from NC_045963.1 coordinate 73,407,988, forward strand.
ATCCAACTCAGTATCCTGTACCTGCCTTCTCTCCATACCCCCTGATCCCTTTAGCCACAAGGGCCACATCTAACTCCCTCTTAAATATAGCCAATAAACTGACCTCAACTACATTCTGTGGCAGAGAATTCCACAGATTCACCACTCTCTGTGTGAACAATGTTTTTCTCATCTCGGTCCTAAAATACTTCCCCCTTTTCCTTAAACTGTGACCCCTTGTTCTGGTCTTCCCCAACATCGGGAACAATCTTCCTGCATCTAGCCTGTCCAACCCCTTAAGAATTTTGTAAGTTTCTATAAGATCCCCCCTCAATCTTCTAAATTCTAGCGAGTACAAACCGAACTATCTAACTGTTTCTTAAACGTTGGGTTAGTCCCAGCCTCAACTACCTCCTCTGGCAACTCGTTCCATACACCTATGTGAAAAACCCTGTTGTTGCAATAACTTAGTTTTAGTTTAGTTCAGTTTAGCGATACTGCGCGGAAACAGGCCCTTCGGCCCACAGAGTCCGCACTGACCAGCCATCCCCGCACATTAACACTACCCTACGCACACTTGGGATAATTTTACATTTTACCGTCAATTAACCTGCAAACCTGTACGCCTTTGGAGTGTGGGAGGAAACCGGAGATCCTGGAGAAAACCCACGCAGGTCACGGGGAGAACGTACAAACTCCGTACAGACAGCACCCGTGGTCAGGTTCGAATCTGGGTATCTGGCGTTGTGAGGCAGCAACTCTACCGCTGCACCACCACGCCTCCCACTAATTTACATTCCAGTTCAGTGTCATAAGGTCATAAGTGATATGGAGTAGAATTAGAAACATAGAAACATAGAAAATAGGTGCAGGAGGAGGCCATTCGGCCCTTCGAGCCAGCACCACCATTCATTGCGATCATGGCTGATCGTCCCAATCAATAACCCATGCCTGCCTTCTCCCCATATCCCTTGATGCCACTAGCCCCTAAAGCTCAATCTAACTCTCTCTTAAATCCATCCACTGATTTGGCCTCCACTGCCCTCTGTGGCAGGGAATTCCACAAATTGACAACCCTCTGGGTGAAAACGTTTTTTCTCACCTCAGTCTTAAATGACCTCCCCTTTATTCTAAGACAGTGGCCCCTGGTTCTGGACTCGCCCAACATTGGGAACATTTTTCCTGCATCTAGCTTGACCAGTCCTTTTTGTAATTTTATATGTTTCTATAAGATACCCCGTCATCCTTCTAATTGGGCCATTCGGCCCATCAAGTCTACTCCGCCATTCAATCATGGCTGATCTATCTCTCCCTCCTAACCCCATTCTCCTGCCTTCTCCCTATAACCCCTGACACCTGTACGAATAAAAAATCAGTGCAGCCTTGCATAACTCCAATGTCTCCAAATGTAAAGCGCAGACAATCGACTATAGCTAGTAACAAATTAAGAGGACGTTGGTACCCAGGGGGTTAAGTTTGATTAGCTTCGACTTCTATCTGATGGCACGCACTTGCCAACAGGCCAATAACCTTGCTCTCACACCCTCTCTGTTTACACAGCTTCCAACAGTTCAAAAAGCCAAAGGCAGATCACAAGCGCGTCACCGAGCCAAAAAAAATCTTTGACACAAGGTTATAATCAGCGGTGTCTGAGGAGAAACTGTTCCGTCTGGTTTGAAACATGTTCAAACAAGATACCTCGCTGCTCAGAGCAGCAGTTGAAGCAGCCTCCCTCTTGAATGCGAGTGGAGGGTTCTGCTCTCACTGGGTAATTAGGATCTAAGCAAAGGATCTAAGGAGCATGAAACAGGCAAGGGGTTCGTCTGCCCAGTGGGTTTATACTGGTAGGGTGTGGGCTACGTTGGGACTCAGCTGTGTGAGGCAGCTGCTTACAGTCCTCTTGGTTGTGTCTTACAACCCAGGTCCGAACTCACCACCAGATAACAGCTCGCATTGCGTACCTCTGTAATTTAGTCCCGAGAGGAAATGTTTGTATTTGGTCTCATGTGGAGATTTGAAAAACAATTCGCATCCAGTTTGAACTGCACGCAGTTTAAAAAAATCAAGAAGCATGTTTTTTCTTTAACAAGAAACAACGCTGAAGAATGTTGACGAACCTTCAATTTCCATCCACTTGTTACATCTCCCCATCGTTGCATTGCGACTTCAAAGGAAGTATTTGGACCTTGCCCTGCCTTCTAGTTGGAGGTGTTTAAAATCTACTTAGCGAAGAGAACACGATATCATGACAGCACATGTGGTCCCAATGGCCAATTTGGTTGGGACAGGGATGGAAGTCAAGCATTTTTTCCCCAATCATTTTTTAGCTGACCGCAAGAATACCTGGCATTCAATAGAAAATAGGTGCTGGAGTAGGCCATTCGGCCCTTCGAGCCAGCACCGCCATTCCATGCGATCATGGCTGATCATCCAGAATCAGTACCCCGTTCCTGCTTTCTCCCCATATCCCTTGATTCCGTTAGCCCTAAGAGCTCTATCTAACTCTCTTGAATACAATAGACCCTTCAAGCCAGCACCGCCATTCAATGTGATCATGGCTGATCATCCAGTGAATTGGCCTTCTGAGGCAGCGAATTCCACAGATTCGCAACTCTCCGGGTGAAAACGCTTTTCCTCATCTCAGCCCTAAATGGCCTACGCCTTATTCTTAAAACTGTGTGACCCCTGGTTCGGAACTCCCCCACTTCTTGAAGGCAAGTGGCAAAGGAATGCATCCACAACAAGGAAAATGTGGAGGTTAGACACAATAAAGTGGAGTAACTCAGCGGGTCAGGCAGCATTTCTGGAGAGAAGGAATGGGTGACGTTTCGGGTCGAGACCCTTCTTCAGACTGGGGAGTCAGGGGAGAGGGAAACAGGGGATATAGGCATATCTTCCATTCATTTGTCCTTAGTACCGTCTTGTTCCTCTTTCCCCTGGACTCAGTCTGAAGAAGGGTCTCGTCCCGAAATGTCACGTATTCCGCTCTATGATCTTTGCTTTCGTCCGTCTGTCCACGCGTTCGCTCGCTCTTGGTGCCGGCGTTTCTCCCCCCAGACTCCACCAAACAAGCACACGCACACAGCATGTCCGGCAGATCGGTACGGGCCGAGACCAGGAGCAGAGCGAGGGAAGACATCAAATGAGTCATGGCAGCTATCGAAAAAGTATGGAAATGGTAAGGGGGAAACTTAAAAAAAACACACGAAGGAAATAGATGTTTAACAAAAAAAAAGCGGGGCCAGCGATCGCTCCGTGTCTGTGTCGGAGGAAAGTTGGTGGGGGGGGGGGAGGATGGTTTGAGTTCCTCTTTCCCCTGACTCGTTCTGAAGACGGGTCTCGACCCGAAATGTCACCTATTCCTTTTGTCCAGAAATGCCGCCCGACCCATTCCATTTTGCATCTATCCTTTAGTCTCTCAGCCTGATATAGTGGAATCTCCCTGAATTAGCTTGACGCCATGATGGAAGCCAGTTACGGGAATGGTGCTGAATGTTACCCATCACCTACTACGGCTTTTTCATGGAGTGAACCATCTTGCTCCACTCTAAGATCTTTGGTGTAGATGGAGTCATGGGCAGAGAGGTTGGTTTGTGTGATGGTCTGGGCTGCGTCCACAATTCTCTGCAATCAGCAGTCCAGATCTCCGCAGTCCAGTAAAGGTATGGTGAATTTGCAAAAAATATGCTTCAGGATGAACTGAAGGCATGACTTAATTTGAGGAAAATGAACTCGTGTGAGCGGTTGCAGGCATACATGAAGAAAGAATTTAAGAGGATTTGGCCAGGACTAGAGGGTCTGAGCTATAGGGAGAGGTTGAGTAGGCTGGGACTCTATTCGTTGGTGTGCAGGACAATGAGGGGTGATCTTAAGAGGGGTATGAAATCATAACAGGAAAAGATCGGGTAGAGTCTCTTGCCTTGAGTAGGTGAATGGAGGACATACTGTAGGTTTAATGTGAAGAGGAAAAGATTCAACAGGAATCTGAGGGGTAACTTTTTTACGCAAAGGGTGGTGGGTGTATGGAACGAGCTGCCAGAGGAGGTAGTTGAGGCAGGGACTATCCCAATGTTTAAGAAACATTTAGACAGGTACATGGATAGGACAGGTTTGGAGGGATGTGGTCCAAACTCGGGCAGGTGGGACAAGTGTAGCTGGGACATTGTTGGCCGTTGTGGGCAAGTTGTGCCGAAGGGCCTGTTTCCACACTGTATCACTCTGTGACTCTGTGAAGGGGAACTAACCATGGATCACTTGCATGGGGGAGGATGGTACACTATCTATGGAAGACTTGAATGGGATATTTGTAAGGTAGCGACAGATACATTCTTGATTAGTGCGGGTGTCAGGTGTTATGGGGAGAAGGCAGGAGAATGGGGTTAGGAGGGAGAGATAGATCAGCCATGTTTGAATGGTGGAGTAGACTTGATGGGGCCGAATGGCCTAATTCTGCTGCTATCATTTAAGAACTTATGAACATAAACGGCAGCAAATTAAAATACTCTCACTAAATGCATGTGTAGGGAGGAACTGCAGATGCTGATTTAAACTAAAGACAGACACAAAAAGCTAGAGTAACTCAACAGGACAGGCAGCGTCTCTGGAGAGAAGGAATAGGTGACGTTTCGGGTCGAGACCTTTCTTCAATGAATGTACATAGTAGATCTAGTTACAATATCTATCAAGGGTTCCAGAAGAAAATGAATGATATTAATCATATATATTTGTTCTGTTATTAGCCCTTGTTCCTCCAGCTGCGGAGATGCTAAGTTCTCATATTTCCCCCCTACACCCATTTCCATCTGTCCATTCTTCTTTCCTTCCTACAGCCACTCCCTTTGACCAAAAAAACTCACACAAAGTGCTGGAGGAACTCAGTGGGCCAGGCTGCATCTCTTGGGAGCATGGGTCATAGAAACATAGAAACATAGAAAATAGGTGCAGGAGTAGGCCATTCGGCCCTTCTAGCCTGCACTGCCATTCAATATGATCATGGCTGATCATCCAACTCAGTATCCTGTACCTGCCTTCTCTCCATACCCCCTGATCCCTTTAGCCACAAGGGCCACATCTAACTCCCTCTTAAATATAGCCAATGAACTGGCCTCAACTACCTTCTGTGGCAGAGAATTACAGAGATTCACCACTAAAAATGTTTTTCTCATCTCGGTCTTAAAAGATTTCCCCCTTATCCTTGAACTGTGACCCCTTGTTCTGGACTTCCCCAACGTCGGGAACAATCTTCCTGCATCTAGCCTGTCCAACCCCATAAGAATTTTGTAAGTTTCTATAAGATTCAATCTTCTAAATTCTAGCGAGTACAAGCCGAGTCAATCCAGTCTTTCTTCATATGAAAGTCCTGACATCCCAGGAATCGGTCTGGTGAACCTTCTCTGTACTCCCTCTATGGCAAGAATGTCTTTCCTCAGATTAGGAGACCAAAACTGTATGCAATACTCCAGGTGTGGTCTTACCCAAGACCCTGTGGTCGGTGATGTTTAGGGCCGAGACCCTTCTTCAGACTGATTTTGGAGGGTGTATAGAAGGCCAAGTCGAGGGGAGTTCTCCCCTGCCATGGGTACCATGTAATCCCGTGCTACCTGCTCCATGGTTGGATAGTCAGTGACTAAACCGTCTCCCCCACCTGGTTTGCCAGGTGAGGAGGGGGCTGTGGACCCCCAGCAGGACCAAAAGCAAGACTTGTCAAAGGGCGGATGAGCTTCTAGCGAGCCAACGGTCATCTACACTTCAGTAGAAGTTGCGATCAGTGTCTACGTGGCATTGTAAGGAATGATGATAAATCACACACAAACCAAAATCCTATACTTCCAGCGGCGGAAGTCCGCAGGAACTGGAGGACAGAAATGCGTGGTGCATCCATCACCGTTCCCGTTAGAAACCAGCACCACTGCGTCGATGATGAATGAAAAGAAAGGAGCATGACAAAGCTTGGCAGGTTATAGTTGGATAGACACAAGTGCTGGAGTAAAATCAGCGGGACAGGCAGTATCTCTGGAGAGAAGGGATGGGTGATGTTTTGGCTCGAGACCCTTCTTCAGACAGGAAACGTCACCCATTCCTTCTCTCCAGAGATGCTGACTGTCCCGCTGAGTTACTCCAGCGTTTTGTGTCTATCTCTTCGGTGTAAACCTGCATCTGCAGTTCCTTCCGACAGGTAATTTAGAAGATTGAGGGGGGATCTTATAGAAACTTACAAAATTCTTATGGGGTTGGACAGGCTAGATGCAGGAAGATTGTTCCCGATGTTGGGGAAGTCCAGGACAAGGGGTCACAGCTTAAGGATAAGGGGGAAATCCTTTAGGACCGAGATGAGAAGAAACTTTTTCACACAGAGAGTGGAGAATCTCTGGAACTCTCTGCCACAGAGGGTAGTTGAGGCCAGTTCATTGGCTATATTTAAGAGGGAGTTAGATGTGGCCCTTGTGGCTAAAGGGATCAGGGGGTATGGAGAGAAGGCAGGTACGGGATACTGAGTTGGATGATCAGCCATGATCATATTGAATGGCGGTGCAGGCTCGAAGGGCTGAATGGCCTATTCCTGCACCTATTTTCTATGTTTCTATGTATCTATGTAATAGGTGGATACAGGTGAGGTGGAGTTTTGATGGGCAGATGATGGAGAGGGGAGCATTAGTTATGAATCTAAATGTGGTGCAGGGGAGAAGTGAGGGAAATAGGGGGTTTAGGGGTACGAAGGGAGAAGGGGAGGGTTTTGTAGTTAACTAAAGTTGAAGAGTTCGATGTTCATACCATTGGGTTGTGAGCGGGCCATGTGGAATATGAGATGGTGTTCTTCCAGTTTGCATATGGTTTCACTCCGGCAACTTGACAATGCTTTTCTTCATCTACCTGAACATCTCGTTGTGTGACTTCTGTTAAATACAATGGAGCTATTTCGGCTTTGCTAAGAGTTCTACATGAATGGAATATATAGTTAGAACAAGGACAAGTAGCTGGAGCGGTAAAGCTGGTATGCGTGCCTTCATTGGTTTGGGCATTGAGAATAAAGGTCAGGAGGACATGATGCAGCTTTGTCGGACTTTGTGTATATTGTCCCTACACGTTAGCTATTCTGCTATTGCTGCGTGCTGCCCAGTTAGCGGAAAGACAATACAATCCAACCATTTACAGTGTACAGATACATGATAAGGGAATAATGCTTAGTGCAAGGAAAAGCCAGTAATAGGTTCGACCAAAGATGCTCCGATAGTATTTCAGGACTGCTCTCTGGTTGAGGTAGGATGGTTCAGTAGCATGGTTCAATTCAAATAGGACGGCACAGTGGAGCAGCTGGTAGAGGCGTCCTTGACAAGTCAAGTCAAGTCAATTTTATTTCTATAGCACATTTAAAAACAACTCTCGTTGACCAAAGTCCTTTACATTGGTGCAGGTACTAACGTGCTACATACAGTGGTACATAGATCAACAATACATACATACAACGCTCCCTCAGAGGATCTCAAGAAAGGCTTGGAAGTAGAAATAGGTTTTAAGTCTAGACTTAAAAGAGTCGCTGGAGGGGGCAGTTCTGATGGGAAGGGGGATGCTGTTCCACAGTCTAGGAGCTGCAACCGCAAAAGTGCGGTCGCCCCTGAGCTTATGCCTAGACCGCGGGATGGTCAGTAACCATGGTGCCATAGACCCGTGTTCGTTCCTGACCTCAGGTGCTGTCTGTGTGGAGTTTGCATGTTCTCCCTGTGACCGCGTGGGTTTTCTCCGGGAGCTCCGGTTTCCTGCCACACCCCAAAGACACGCGGGTTTGTAGGTTGATTGGCCTTTTGTAAAATGTTGCCTTGAGTGTAGAGTGTGGATGAGAAAGTGGGACAACATAGAGCCTGTGTGAACGGGTGATCGATGGTTGCCGTGGACTCGGTGGGCAGAAGGGTTTATCACCAAGTTGTAATTCTAAACTCTAATCTTCCTGGTGCAAGCTAGAAACTGTAAATGTATTACTCTGCTCAAGTAAGAACTTATCCACCTTTTCTATATGCATTATGCAGAATAATTCTTGAATTGGAAGATGAGCCAATTTTCCATTCTAAACGCACAATATCACCCATTCCTTCTCTACAGAGATGTTGCCTGTCCCGCTGAGTTACTCCAGCAATTTGTGTCTATGTTCGGCGTAAACCAGCAACTGCAGTTTCTTCCTGCACAATCAGTCACCCCCAGGAATCAAATCTGCATTACAGGCAGATATTCTCCTGAACATGTGTCCTTTCGTTTTTAGAGATACAGCACAGAAACAGGCCCTTCGGTCCATACCGACTAGCAATCCCCACACGTTAACACTATCTTACACGCACTAGGGACAATTGTTACAGTTATACCGAGCCGATTAACCTACAAACCTGTATGCCTTTGGAGTGTGAGAGGAAACCGAAGATCTCGGAGAAAACCCTCGCAGGTCACGGGGAGAATGTACAAACTCCGTACAGACAGCACCCGTGGTTGGAATCGAACCTGGGTCTTTGGCGCTACAAGCGCTGTAAGGCAGCTCTACTGCTGCGCCAAAGTGCACCATGGGGCATCCTGGTCGACATAGATGAATTGGGCCAAAGGGCCTGTCTGAGTGGACCTTTTAGTCTTTCCAAATCGAACCCAGGTCTCTAGCGCTGTAAGGCAGTAGCTCTACCGTTAGGCCACCGTGCCGCTCCAGTTGTATCTACCACTGCGCCCCATGCCGACTCTTTATCCACAATATGTACATTGCGGACAACTCAATTGCAAACGCGTAGAGTCTTTCCGCCAACTGGAAAAAGCTTTTCACTGTACCTCGGTACGCGTGATAGTAAAGTGAACTCTTAAAGCTAAATCTAGGTTAGTTTCGTTTCTTGTCACGTGTACCGAGGTACAGTGAAAAGCTTTTGTTGCGTGTTAACCGGTCAATGGATAGACAATACATGATTACAATCGAGTCATTTACAGCGTACAGATACATGATAAAGGAATAACATATAGTGCAAGGTAAAGCCGGTAAAGTCATATCACGAACAGTCCGATGGTCACCAACGAGGTAGATAGAAGTTGTGCACTGCTTGTGGTAGGATGATTCAGTTGCCAATTAGTTTTTAGTTAGTTGATTCGGTTCAATTAGATGCAGTTAAATCTAATGGATGTTCTATTAGATTAGACATCTAAAGGACCTTCTTTTAGGAAGGAGATGAGGAGAAATTTCTCCAGTCGGAGGTAGGTGAATCTGTGGAATTCTTTGTCACAGACGGCTGTGGAGGCCAAGTCAGTGGATATTTTGAAGGCAGAGATAGACAGATTTTTGATAAGTACAGATAGAAACATAGAAACATAGACAATAGGTGCAGGAGTAGGCCATTCGGCCCTTCGAGCCTGCACCGCCATTCAATCTGATCATGACTGATCATCCAACTCAGTATCCCATCCCTGCCTTCTCCCCATATCCCTTGAATCCGTTAGCCCTAAGAGCTCTATCTAACTCCCTCTTAAATATAGCCAATGAACTGGCCTCAACTACATTCTGTGGCAGAGAATTCCACAGATTCACTACTCTCTGTGTAAAAAATGATTTTCTCATCTCGGTCCTAAAAGACTTCCCTCTTATCCTTAAACTATGACCCCTAGTTGTGGACTTCCCCAACATCTGGAATAATCTTCCTGCATCTAGCCTGTCCAACCCCTTAAGAATGTTGTAAGTTTCTATAAGATTCCCCCTCAATCTTCTAAATTCTAGCGAGTACAAGCCAAGTCTATCCAGTCTTTCTTCATATCAAAGTCCTGACATCCCAGGAATCAGTCTGGTGAACCTTCTCTGTACTCCTTCTATGGCAAGAATGTCTTTCCTCAGATTAGGAGACCAAAACTGTACGCAATACTCCAGGTGTGGTCTCACCAAGACCCTGTACAACTGCAGTAGAACCTCCCTGCTCCTATACTCAAATCCATTTGCTCAGAGGTCAGAGGTTGGAGAGTGGGGTTAGGAGGGAGAGATAGATGAGCCACGATCAAATGGCGGAGTAGACTTGATGGGCCGAATGGCCTAATTCTACTCCTATCACTTATGACCTTATTACCCAATGAGTACAATCAAGCCAAAGACAAGAACAAAAGAGAGGGCAAAGAGAAAAATACCTGAGTGCAGAACATATTTTCTCAGCCCTGTATCACAACAGTTCCGGAGGAAAAAGTTGAATGTCCACAATGAGGTTGGTTGGAAGTTCGAGAGAGTACCCTAATGTATGGAAGGTTCATTCAGAAGTCAGAAACAGTGGAGCAGAATCTGGGCCCGAACCCGCTGAGCTACGCTGGCATTTTGTTTCTATCTTCGGTGTAAACCAGCATCTGCAGTTCCCCTCTACACAAGCAATGGAATTCTATTCTGAGATGTTAGTTGAACTCTATGCTCTGTAAAAGCCACACTCCATCCCTCCTCTTCACAGGTTAACCCCAGTTTCATTCACTTCAGCGAAGGCCAGTTAAAAATACCACCAAGTGGCCACGGTGGCACAGCGGTAGAGTTGCTGCCTTACAGCGAATGCGGCGCCCGGAGACCCGGGTTCGATCCTGACTACGGGTGCTGTCTGTACGGAGTTTGTACGTTCTCCCCGCGACCTGCGTGGGTTTTCTCCGAGATCTACGGTTTCCCCTCACACTCCAAAGACGTGCAGATTTGTAGGTTAATTGGCTTGGTAAATGTAGAAATTGTCCCTAGTGGGTGTAGGATAGCGTTAATGTGCGGGGATCGCTGATCGGCATGGACCTGGTGGGCCGAAGGGCCTGTTGCCACGCTGCATCTCTAAACTAAACTAAACTAAACTAAACTAAACTAAACTAAACTAAACTAAACTAAACTAAACTAAACTAGACTAAACTAAACAGGCCTTTTACCTGAAACGTATCTAGTTTACACTGTTTGCCTCTAGGTTCTGTCTTCACAGGTGGTGGCACGGTGGCATAGTGTTAGAGTTGCTGCCTCACAGCGGCAGAGATTCGGGGTTTGATACTGACCACGAGTGCTGTCTGTACGGAGTTTGTACGTTCTCCCTATGACCGTGTGGGTTTTCTCCAGGTACATCCACACGCCCAAGGCATACAGATTTGCAGGTTAATTGGCTTTGATAAATTGTCCCTAGTGTGTAGGATAGTGCTAGTGTACGGGGTGATCGTTGGTCGGCATCGGTTCGGTGGGCCGAAGGGCCTGTTTCCATGCTGTATCTCTAAAATCTAGAGTCTGGCGGTGCGCACTTTCAAGCTTCTGCTTCTTCTGCCCAACGGCAACAGGAAGAAGAAGGAATGGCCGGGGTGGGAAAAGTCCCTGATTATGTTGGCTGCTTTCCCTGGGCAGCGCAAAGTGTACACGGAGTGTCAGTGGTGGGGAGTCTCGTGTCAGGGAGAGAATTCCGGGATACTCAGTCAGTGGTGAGGAACTTGTTGAACTTGTATTAATCTTGACTGAAGTCCAAGACTCCGTGGCAGGGAGAACTAATTTATTAATATACGGAGGAGCGCTTATGCCAGCTTCATCTCACCGATTGCCCCACTTAGCACAGTTGATTTTCCTGGCCATGGGTCCCTGGAGCTAACAAGCAAACGAGAAGCGAAGTGAGTCACCGTGACAGGATTCTCAGCCTCACAGTTCTGGAATTTCCCGGGCTTTCCTAGGCAGGGGACACCTCACTGGTAGGCCCATTACCTGCAGAACCTCTGGTCAGTTGGATCATGAAGCAAGCACGTCTTGTATTCTGGGATACTCCTTCCCCCTTTCTTCAAGGACACAGTTGCTCTTTGCAGACCTCCCATTCATTTCTCCTAAGTACCATCTATATCTCTCGTTCCGTTTTCCCCTGACTCTCAGTGTGAAGCCTCAGCATTTTTAATAGCCCTGTCCCAATGTACGAGTTCATTCCAAGAGCTCTCCCGAGTTTAAAAAAAAATCAAACTCGTGGTAAGCACGGAGAATGAACGTAGCGGGTACGTCAGAGCTCGGGGACGTCTCTTAGCGCTAACGGCAGGCATTCGGGAAGACTCGCTAATGGCATGTAAGCACGGGAAGACTCGTGAAGATTTTTCTACATGATGAAAAATGTCCACGAGAGCCCCGAGTACCGACGAGTGGCCATTGCCATAAATCTCCGAGTTCGAATCAGGGCAAACTCGGGAGAGCTCGTGGAATGAACTTGTACCGTGGGACAGGGCCATCAGAATAGAAGCCAGGTCCCTGGCGCTGTAAGGCAGCAACTCTACCGCTGCGCCACCGTGCCGCCCAGAATTAAATGAATGGAAGATTCATTGCAAAGAGCAACTGCGTCCTTTAAGCAAGGGGGAAGGAGTAGCCCAAAAGACAAGTCGTTCTCGCTTTATGGTCCAAACGGCCAGAAAATCTAAACTGCATCTCAAAAAGCAGGCAGTGTACCCCTGCCGGTTTCAAATACGTCCCTCTCTGAAGTTTGGCATCAAATTTAGACACACTGGCTACCAGGCTCAGGGCAGCAGCCAAAAAGGCCCGACCCCTGAGGTCCAGCAAACACTTGCAGGCCTGAAAGACTCACAGCACAGTACGTTTGCCTGTCAAACTATCGAGGCTGACTCCGACAGATGTTACGGGGGAGTAGACCCACACGACGCACCACTGGACCAAAGTGCTGTTTTTACTGAGCTGATTAAAGGCTTGTTGTTGCTATGGTGAGGTACTTGCAAGGCATTTGCCCAAGTATATAAACAGAGACACCTGCAATGATGTGGTCAGCATTGCTGTGGTGCCATTTCACCAGTAACAGCATATTGCATTACAAATTCTTTGTAATGCAAATACAGAAATGACATTTCAAAGATTTAGGATATAGAAGTCAAAACACCTGCTTCATGACATGTTAACGCCCATCGAAAGGGCGGCACGGTGGCGCAGTGGACGAGATGCTGCCTTACAGCTGTTACAGCACCATTGACATGGGTTCGATCCCGACTATGGGAGCTGTCTGTACGGAGTTTGTACGTTCTCCCCGTGGGCATTCTCCGAGATCTTCGGTTTCTTCCCACAATCCAAAGACAATAGACAATAGACAATAGACAATCGACAATAGGTCCAGGAGTAGGCCATTCGGCCCTTCGAGCCAGCACCACCATTCAATGTGATCATGGCTGATCATCCCCAATCAGTACCCCGTTCCTGCCTTCTCCCCGTATCCCCTGGCTCCGCTATTTTTAAGAGCCCTATCTAGCTCTCTCTTGAAAGCATCCAGAGAACCGGCCTCCACCGCCCTCTGAAGCAGAGAATTCCACAGACGTACAGGTTTGCAAGTTATTTGGCTTGGTGTAAAGTGTAAAATTGTCCCTCGTGTGTGTAGGATAGTGTCAATGTGCGGGGATCGCTGGACGGTGCAGACTCAGTGGGCCGAAGGGCCTGTTTCAGCGCTGTATCTCTAAACTAAACTAAACCAGTTGCAATGCATTTGAATTTTCAGAGAATCTGGGATGGGTTGAGGCAAACAATAATCACCCATTTAAATGTCACCACCAGAAGAATCAGAGGGCAGGCGCACACTTAGTTAGGGTAGACTCACAGAGTACTGTGCCCAGAGTAGGGGAATCGAGTTTCGTTTAGTTTATTATCAAGTGGGCCGAGGTTCAGCAAAAAACTTTTGTTGTGTGCTATCCAGTCAGCGGAATGGCAATACATGATTACAATCGAGCCGTTTACAGTGTATAGATACATGATAGTGCAATATTCTGTATATCGGCAAGACCAAGCAAAGGCTCGGCGATCGTTTCGCTGAACACCTCCGCTCAGTCCGCCTTAAACTACCTGATCTCCCGGTGGCCCAGCACTTCAACTCCCCCTTCCATTCCCAATCTGACCTTTCTGTCCTGGGCCTCCTCCATTGTCAGAGTGAGGCCCAGCGCAAATTGGAGGAACAGCACCTCATATTTCGCCTGGGCAGCTTACACCCCAGCGGTATGAACATTGACTTCTCTAACTTCAGATAGCCCTTGCTTTCCCTCTCTCTCCATCCCCTCCCCCTGCCCAGTTCTCCCACCAGTCTTCGACTACATCCTATCTCTGTCCTGCCCACTCCCCTGACATCAATCTGAAGAAGGGTCTCGACCCGAAGAGTCACCCATTCCTTCTCTCCAGAGAAGCTGCCTGTCCCGCTGAGTTACTCCAGCATTTTGCGTCTACCTTCGATTTAAACCAGCATCTGCAGTTCTTTCCTACACATGATAAGGGAATAACGTTTAGTGCAAGGTAAAGCCGGCAAAGTCCAAACAAGGATAGTCCGAGGGTCATCAATGAGGTAGATAGTAGTTCAGCACTGCTCTCTGGTTGTGGTGGGATGATTCAGTTGCTTGATAACAGCTGGGAAGAAACAGTCCCTGAATCTGGAGGTGTGTGCGTTTTCACACTTCTATACCTTTTGCCTGATGGGAGAGGGGAGAAGAGGGAGTGGCCAGGGTGCGACTGGTCCTTGATCATGCTGCTGGCCTTGCCGAGGCAGCGTGAGGTATAAATGGAGTCAATAGAAGGGAGGTTGGTTTCTGCGATGGTCTGGGCTGCGTCCACAGTTCTTATTCAGGTGTAATGTGTAGGATGCAAGATTATACAGGAACCTGAGGGGCAGATTTTTCACACAGATGGTGGGGGTGGCTGGATGCAACGAGCTGCCAGAGGGGGTAGTTGACACAGGGACTATCACAACGTTTAAGAAGCAATGGATCGATGAGTAGAGAGTGAATTTGGAGAATGTCGGAGGTAGAGGCAGTTAATGCAGAGTGGAAGATTGCTAAGGGCTTGGACAGACTAGAGGGAGGAAACATGTTCCCGGTGTTGGGGGAGTCCAGAACCAGGGGCCATAGTTTAAGAATAAGGGGTAAGCCATTTAGAACGGAGATGAGGAAACACTTTTTCTCACAGAGAGTGGTGAGTCTGTGGAATTCTCTGCCTCAGAGGGCGGTGGAGGCCGATTCTCCGGCTTTCAAGAGAGAGCTAGACACGGCTCTTAAAAATAGCGGAGTCAGGGGATATGGGGAGAAGGCAGGAACGGGGTACTGATTGGGGATGACCAGCCATGATCACATTGAATAGCGGTGCTAGCCCGAAGGACCAAATGGCCTACTCCTGCACCTATTGTCTATTGTCTATAGTCTATTGAAGTGAGTGAAGGCGAGAGTGTGTGTATGGAAATATGTACGGTATTTAACACAAAGAGGAAAAGAGAATCTCCAAAATCAAGAACTTTAGTTTAGTTTACAGCTGCAGCACAGAAACAGGCCCTTCAGCCCACCAAGTCCATGCCAACCATCGATCACCCATTCACATTAGTTCTATGTTGTCCCACTTTCTCATCCACTCCCGACACATAGGAGCAGTTTCACGGAGGCCATTTAACCTACAAACCCTGCACATAGTCACAGAGCATCGAAACAGGCCCTTTGGCCCATATTGCCCACAGCGGCCAACATGTCCCGGCTGCACTAGTCCCACCTGCCAGCCTTTGGTCCATATCCCTCCAAACATGTCCTATCCATGTACCTGTCTAACTGCTTCTTAAATGTTGGGATAGTCCCTGCCTCAACAACCTCTTCTGGCAGCTTGTTCCATACACCCACCACCCTTTGTGTAAAAAAGTTACCCCTCAGATTCCTGTTAAATCCTTTCCTCTTCACCTTAAACCTATGTTAACGCCTCATCTTTTCTCCCTCACCTTAAAATAGACAAAAGACAATAGGTGCAGGAGTAGGCCATTCGGCCTTTCGAGCCAGCACCGCCATTCACTGTGATCATGGCTGATCATCCACAATCAGTACCCCGTTCCTGCCTTCTCCCCATATCCCCTTGTGGGATGTGGGAAGAAACCAGAGCACCGAGAGGAAATCTAGGTGGTCACAGGGAGAATGTGCAAACTCCACACAGACAGCACCTGAGGTCAGCATCCAACCCGAGTCTCTGGCACTGTGAGACTCTACCAGCTCTACCAGCTGAGCCACTGTGCCGCCCTTGTGCCGAGATGGAGAGAGGGCCATTGAAGTTTGCTCATTGAAGAAGCTATGGATGAGATGTCATGGACTTACTCAAGAATGAGTGACCAACACCAACTATAGACAACATAGAGAAAATCTTTGCTTTCCCCGCTCTCTCCGTCCCTCCCCCACCCTAGTTCTCCGTCTAGTTTCATTGTCCTCCTGATTAATTTTTCTGTTTGTACGCCTCGTTGTCACCTTCCCTTCAGCCAACAATGAACCATTCTACATTTCCGATGATTGCCTTCTTTGATCTGTCCTACTGATCTGTATTTAGCTCTGTACCACTATCAGACTATCTTTCATTAAACGTTATTCCCTTATCGTGTAATCTGTACACTGTGAATGGCTTGGTTGTAATCATATGTTGTCTTTCCGCTGGCTGGTTAGCACGCAACAAAAGCTTTTCACTGTACCTCGGTACACGTGACAATAAACTCAACTGAACTCGTTGTACCCTTCCATATCTCATAGTTTTCTTCTCCCCATGCCTCTCAGTCACTCCGTTCCTTCTCTCCAGAGATGCTGCCTGTCCCGCTGAGCTACTCCAGCATTTTGTTATTTATTGTGTTGTGCTGCAGCAAGTAAGAATGTCATTGTTCTATCTGGGACACATGACAATGAAACATTCTTGACTCTTGACTTGGCTAAACCACACACTAGTATACCAGGTAGTGCGAAGAGAAACATACCAGAGTGTTATTTGCCCGACAGGAGAGGCAAGAAGGGGAGTCGCTGGAATATAGGTCTCCTTATTGGGTAGGGGATATACTGAGTGGGAATTTTGTGCCGTTGATCTATAAAAACGGCTCACGTTTCAAAGGTAATAGTTGAGTACAATACTAAATGCAAACGACTGGAATTGGGAATTAAACGTTCCAGAATACTTCACCTTTAGACTTAATTCTTTAGTCAGAGGGTGGTGAATCTGTGGGATTCTTTGGAGGCCAAGTCAATGGATATTTTGAAGGTAGAGATTGATAGATTCTTGATTAGTACGGGTGTCAGGGGTTATGGGGAGAAGGCAGGAGAATGGGGTTAGGAGGGAGAGATAGATCAGCCAGGGTTGAATGGCGGAGTTGACTTGATGGACCGAATGGCCTAATTCTGTTCCTGTCACTTATGAATTTATGAACTTATGAAGAGATAGTTAAAATAAAAGAGGGGACACGTTGGCCTGATAATAAATGTTGGGATAAAGACAGTCGACAGAAATAATCTTGGTTTAGAGAATCAAAGGAAAAAAAATCAGTTTACGTGCAGTTAGAGGCAAGAGAAGACGTTGGTGTTTGTTGTATATACGAAGGTTCCCCACACAGTAACGTAAGCACCATAAATCAGGAAATTAGACACAAATACAGTACTCATCAACAAGCAGACACTAAAATGGGTGGATAGACACAAAATGCTGGAGTAACTCTGCAGGTCAGGCAGCATCTCTGGAGAGAAGGATCGGGTGGTGTTTTGGTGTCAAGACCCTTCTTCAGACTGAAAGTCACGGGAAAGGGAAACGAGAGATATAGACGATAATGAAGAGACATATAGAACAATGAATGAACAATATGCAAAAAAGTGAGGAAGGACATTCTTGCTATAGAGGGAATGCAGCGCAGGTTTACAAGGTTAATTCCCGGGATGGCGGGACTGTCATATGCTGAGAGAATGGAGCGGCTGGGCTTGGATACTCTAGAGTTTAGAAGGATTTGAGGGCATCTTATTGAAACATATAAGATTATTAAGGGTTTGGAAATGCTACAGGCAGGAAACATGTTCCCGATGTTGGTGGAGTCCAGAACAAGGGGCCACAGTTTAAGAATAAGGGGTAAGCCATTTAGAATGGAGGCGAGGAAACACTTTTTCACACAGGGAGTTGTGAGTCTGTGGAATTCTCTGCGGTGGAGGCCGGTTCTCTGGATACTTTCAAGAGAGAGCTAGATAGGGCTCTGAAAGATAGCGGAGTCAGTGGATATGGGGAGAAGTCAGGAACGGGGTACTGATTGGGGATGACCACTTTGAATGGCGGTGCTGGCTCGAAGGGCCGAATAGCCTACTCCTGCACCTATTGTCTATTGTCTAAAAAAGTAGCAATGATAAAGGAAACAGACCACTGTTAGCTGTTTACTAGGTGAGAACGAATACCTGGTACGATTTGGTTGGGGGAAGGATGGAGAGAGAGGGAAATGTAGGGGTTACTTGAAATAAGAGAAATCAATAGTTATACCACTGGGGTGTAAGCTGCCCAAGCCAAATATGAGATGCTGTTCCTCCAATTTGCGTTTAGCCTCACTCTGACAATGGAGGAGGCCTAGGTCAGAAAGGTCATTGTAGGAATGGGAAGGGGACTTCATGTGTTAGGCAACCGGGAGATCAGATAGGTCCAGGCGGACTGAGCGAAGGTGTTCAGCGAAACGATCGCCCAGTCTACGTTTCGTCTGGCTCTAAAAGGCATTAACTCTACCGCTGCGCCACTGTGTCACCCGCTTCATCACTTGACATACATCATACCTTGCCGGAGATGCGATTGTTTTCCGGGTAGTATCACCGGTTGCTCTGCGGCCTAACATCGTGGAGCTGGTGGCCTTGCTCGGACCTGATTTTGAGTCCCACCTCGGGGTGTGGACTTAACATCGGAGCCGATCCCTTGCCTAAGATCGACGCCCCAACCGCAGCCTGCGGACGTTAACATCAGGGGCTCGCAGTCTCCAAAAAGCCGCACGACGTTCGACAAGCCTTGACCAGGGGTCGATCGCCCGGCGCAGGGGAGCTGAGATTCCCCCCCGATGCAGGACGAGGAGGCCCGCCGCCGGCTACGGGAGTGAGATCGTCCCGTCAACGGAAGGGTCGAGGCCCCCGACCGCTGGAGACCAAAGAAGGGAAGAGATTGAACTTTTTTTCGTCTTCCATCACAGTGAGGAATGTGGAGGAGTCACTGTGGTGGATGTTTATGTTAAAATGTATTTTGGGTGTTTTGTTGTTTTTTATTTGTATGACTGACTTGGCAAATGAAATTCCTCGTATGTTGCAAAACATACTTGGCTAATAAAGTATGTTTATGATTATGATTGACTTTCACCACACTGTAGTAGTTAGTCTTGAATATGAAACTGATGGTGAAACGAAGAATCGCAGATGCTATGTAATGCACAAAAAGTACACAAAGTGCTGGAGTAACTCAGTAGGTCAGGCAGTATCTCTGACAAAAGGTTGCGACTCAAGACATCACCTCTCCATGTTCTCCAGAGGTGCTGCCTGACCTGCTGAGTTACTCCAACATTTTGAGACAATAGACAATAGGTGCAGGAGTAGACTATTCGGCTCTACGAGCCAGCACCGCCATTTAATGTGATCATGGCTGATCATCCACAATCAATGCCCCGTTCCTGCCTTCTCCCCTTATCCCCTGACTCTGCTATCTTTAAGAGCCCTATCAAGCTCTCTCTTGAAAGTATCCAGAGAACCGGCCTCTGAGGCAGAGAATTCCACAGACTCACTACTCTCGGTGTGAAAAGGTGTTTCCTCATTTCTGTTCTGAATGCCGTACACCTTATTCTTAAACTGTGCCCCCTGGTTCTGGACTCATAGAAACATAGAAACATAGAAAATAGGTGCAGGAGGAGGTCATTTGGCCCTTCAAGCCAGCACCGCCATTCATTGTGATCATGGCTGATCGTCCCCTATCAATAACCCGTGCCTGCCTTCTCCCCATATCCCTTGACACCACTAGCCCCTAGAGCTCTATCTAACTCTCTCTTGAATCCATCCAGTGACTTGGCCTCCACTGCCCTCTGTGGCAGGGAATACCATAAATTCACAACTCTCTGGGTGAAAAAGTTTTTTCTCACCTCAGTCTTAAAGAACCTCCCCTTTATTCTAAGACTGTGGGCCCTGATTCTGGACTCCCCCAACATCAGGAACATGTTTCTTGTCTCTAGCGTGTCCAAACCCTTACTAATCTTATATGTTTCAATAAGATCCCCTCTCAACTTTCTAAACTCCAGAGTATACAAGCCCAGCCGCTCCATTCTCTCAGCATATGACAGTCCCGCCATCCCGGGAATTAACCTTGTGAATCTACGTTGGACTCCCTCAATAGCAAGAATGTCCTTCCTCAAATTAGGGGACCAAAACTGCTCCAATACTCCAGGTGTGGTGTCACTAGGGCCCTGTACAACTGCAGAAGGACCTCTTTGCTCCTATACTCAACTCCTCTTGTTATGAAGGCCAACAGACCTTATACCACTGATTCAAAATACATTGACTGCCTTCATCTAACCACATAAATTGTATTTAAAAGAAGCTACATCGCCTGACTTTATTTCTATCGAATCAGCTTTCTTCAGAGATAATATTCGAGCCAGATTTAAGTTTTTTGAAATAAGTCACAGTGACCACTGTTTTTGTTTTGTTGGAATTTATAACCTCCTAATGAAATTAGGAGAAAACATGACTCTAAACATGCACTTCCTGAGAACATGGCTTTTGTTACCAATTAAACACGCTAGTTAGTGCCTGCCTGCCATAAAATTGCCTTAATGCTTATTAAAATGCTGTCTAAATTTTGTTGGAGATGTGGAAAAGTCAGAACTGCAGATATTTTCCACCACCCAGACCGCAAGCACAACTCCAATGAGGATAGTGTAATGGCGCCTGCTGGCGTATGCAGGGATCGAACCCGCCGTTCGGAAGCCGCGGTCACGTGACTCGGAAGGGGCCGCTTGTTTCGCGCGGTTTTCACTTGCGCGCGTTAGTTCAGCGCTGACCACCGTTGTGGGCAGACGTGCCTGAAGAACCTGCATACTGGCAATCAAACTTGTGAATAAAGATTTGTTGAAAACTCCAGTAGTCGTTTCTCAGACCGCTAAAATAGACACAAAATGCTGGAGTAACTCAGCGGGGCAGGCAGCATCTCTGGAGAGAAGGAATGGGTGACGTTTGGGGTCGAGACCTTTCTCCAGACAAGTCAGGGGTGTGGGAAACGAGAGGTATAGGCAGGCGGTGGTGTAGAGAGATATGGAGCAAATGAATGAAAAATATGCAAGAAAAAAATAACCATGATGAAGGAAACAGGCCATTGTTAGCTGTCTGCTGTTAGGTGAGAAGGGGAACCTGGTGCGACTTAGATGGGAGAGGGATGGAGAGAGAGGGAAAGCAAGGGTTACTTGAAGTTAGATAATTCAATATTCATACCACTGGGCTGTAAGCTGCCCAAGCGAAATATGAGGTGCTGTTCCTCCAATTTGCGTTGGGTCTCACTCTGACAATGGAGGAGGCCCAGGACAGAAAGGTCAGTGTGGGAAAGGGAAGGGGAATTAAAGTGTTTGGCAACCAGGAGATCAGGTAGGTCCAGGTGGACTGAGCCAAGGTGTTCAGAGCCTGGTCCATAAATCTGCTAAACAGCCAGTGTCAACAACATCGTGTCGATGGAAGAGCAAAGTTTCTGCCAACCTATTCTCACGACATATTATTGAACATTCTACATTTCCTTAGCATCGTCTGCTTTGAAGCGAGACACAAAATGCTGGAGTAACTCAGCGGGACAATGTCTTGCGTCTATCTTCGGTGTAAACTAGCATCTGACCCGAAACGTCACCAATTCCTTCTCTCCAGAGATGCTGCCTGTCTCGCTACTCCAGCATTTTGTGTCTGTCTTCGGTGTAAACCAGCATCTGCAGTTCCTTCCTACACATAATAATGTCAATTCACTTTCATTTGTTATCAGAGAGGCAGGTGTCCATAGAAACATAGAAAATAGGTGCAGGAGGAGGCCATTCGGCCCTTCGAGCCAGCACCGCCATTCATTGTGAACATGGCTGATCGTCCCCTATCAATAACCCGTGCCTGCCTTCTCCCCATATCCCTTAACTCCACTAGCCCCTAGAGCTCTATCTAACTCTCTCTTAAATCCATCCAGTGATTTGGACTCCACTGCCCTCTGTGGCAGGGAATTCCATAAATTCACAACTCTCTGGGTAAAAAAGTTTTTTCTCACCTCAGTCATATTATATTTTCTCACCTCAGTCATATATAATCATATTAAGTGGATTATCTGATTCTGAAGTGCCTTCTTGTGTGCTGTTCTGGTCACCCCATTGACCAGCTTACAACTCAACGGTATGAAAAAGGAGTAGGAATGGAAGCTGACCGCCTAGTGGCATGAATATTGATTTCTCTAACTTCAAGTAACTCCTCCATTCTCTCTCTCTCCATCACTCCCCCACCCAAGTCGCACCAATCGTTCCTCATGTGACAGTCCCGCCATCCTGGGGATTAACCTCGTGAACCTACGTTGTACTGTCTGCAATGCACTGGCCGGGAAACAAACACGGGCCTCCCGCGTGGCAGGCGAGAATTCCACCTCTCTCTCTGTCTGTCTCTCTCTGTATCACAATCTATATCTCTCGTTTCCCTTTCCCCTGACCCTCAGTCTGAAGAAGGGACTTGAACTGTAACGTCACCAATCCCTTTCCCCCAGAGATGCTGCCTGACCTGCTGAGTTACTCCAGCATTTTTTTGTCTATCTTAAGACTGGCAAGTGATGGTTGGATGCAGGTGACGAGGGTTTTGAAATTGCTTTGCCAAACGATTAACGATTGATACACATCAGTCTTCTCTGAACTATCAGCGCCTCTACTTCCTGAGAAGATTACGGAGAGTCGGTATGTCAGAGAGGATTCTCTTGAAATTCTACAGGTGTACAGTAGAGAGCATATTGACTGGTGGCATCACGGCCTGGTTCGGCAACTTGAACGCCCAGGAGGGAAGACGACTGCAAAAAGCGTTGTGAACACTGCCCAGTCCATCACCGGCTCTGACCTCCTCACCATCGAAGGGATCTACAGGAGTTGCTGCTGCAAAAAGGCAGCCAGCATCAACATACCCCCACAGCACCCTGGTCACACACTCATTTCACCTCTGCCATCTGGAAAAGGTACAGGAGCCTGAAAACTGTAACGTCCAGGTTCAGGAACAGTTTCTTCTCGACAGTTATTCGGCTATTATATATTACAACATCCAAATAAACTATGAACTACAGACTATTATTATTATTATTGCACTATTAATGTTTGTTTGTTTTTTATGTGTACGTATGTGTGTATATATACAGAGATAGATAGATAGATAGATAGATAGATAGATAGATAGATAGATAGATAGATAGATAGATAGATAGATAGATAGATAGATAGATAGACAGATAGAGAGATAGAGAGATAGAGAGATAGATAGATAGATAGATAGATAGATAGAGAGATAGATAGATAGATAGATAGATAGATAGATAGATAGATAGATAGATAGATAGATAGATAGATAGATAGATAGATAGATAGATAGATAGATAGATAGATAGAAAGACTGACAGGCAGACAGGCAGACAGACAGACAGAGACAGAGACAGACAGACAGGCAGACAGACAGACAGACAGACAGACAGACAGACAGACAGACAGACAGACAGACAGACAGACAGACAGACAGACAGACAGACAGACAGACAGATAGATAGTTATATTGTATACATTCTATGTTTATATGTTTACATATCCTGTTGTGCTGCTTCAAGTAAGAATTTACGGGTTGCGTTGGGGGAATGGGTGAGTGGTGGACTATTAACGGGCCCCACTTGGTCTACTATGACAATAAAACTCTCTTGACTCCCTTGATTGGATTAATGAGCTAATAATTAGATAATAACATTTGACGTGGCTTTGCAACATTTTCTTCCTCTCTTCATTTTCTTCAATAAAAAGGAGTGAGGAGGATAAACCGAGGGCCCAACCACCAGCCCCAAACATCCTGTTATTATTTTTTTGTTATTGTTGAGTGCTTGGATAATACAGATATGAAAGACCACTTCCTGCATGGCAGGATGTGAAGAGAACTTCGAGTAAAACCGCAAGTTCCTCTGAATGTAACCGAACTGTGGGACTTTTAATGGAAAGCAGAGAACTTTGCAAGAACTAGGCAGGTCAGGCAGCAGCTTCAAAGAAAGATTGCAAGCTGCGTGTTACAGGATTATGTTTATGTTAATTATATTTATTATTTATTATTGAGTGTTGCAATACCGAGAATAGCACGGTGGCGCAGCGGTAGAGTTGCTGCCTCACAGCGCCAGAGACCCCGGTTCGATCCTAGCCACGGGTGCTGTCTGTACGGAGTTTGTACATTCTCCCCACGACCTGCGTGGGTTTTCTCCGGGTTCTCCAGTTTCATAAGGCCATACATGTTAGGAGCAGAATTAGGCCATTTGGCCCATCAAGTTTATTCCGTCATTCAATCATGGCTGATCTATCTCTCCCTCCTAACCCCATTCTCCTGTCTTCTCCCCATAAACCCTGATACCCATACTAATCAAGTATCTATCTATCTCTGCCTTAAAAAAAAGATCCAATATCAATCGTGCAGGTTTGTAGGTTAATTGGTTTCTGTAAATTGAAATTTGTCCCAAGTGTGTAGGATAGTGCTAGTGAACTGGGTGATCGCTGGTCGGCATGGACTCGGTGGGCCGAAGGGCCTGTTTCCATGCCGTGTCTCTAAAGTCTCAAGTCCAATAAAAAACCTTGTACTGTATGCCATCCAAACAGATCAGATAATATTATACACGATCACAATCACATCAAACTCAGGTACAATAAGCCGAGCAAAGGGGAAGATACAGAGTACAGAATATACTTCTCAGCATTGTAGTTCATCAGCTCCGTAGACAAGGAAAGACACAAAATGATGGAGTAACTCAGCGGGTCAGCATCTCCCACCCTGGAGGAAAAGGATCGGTGATGTTTTGGGTCAGGACCTGTCTCCTTAAGTCCAAAGAAGGGTCCCAACCAAAAAGCATTTCTCTGTACCTCGGTACACGTGACAATAAACTAAACTGAACTGAACTGAAAACATCGCCTATCCTTTTTCTCCAGAGATGCTGTCTGACCCATTGTGTTACTCCAGCACTTTGTGCCTGTCATTGGTAAACCAGCGTCTGCAGTTCATTGCTTCTACAGTTCCATGGATAAAGTCCAATGTCCGCAAAGGGGTAGAGGTGAATCGGGCGGTACCCTAGCTTATAGAGGGACCGTTCAAAAGCTTGACTACCGAGGGGGGGAAAACACTGTTCCTGAATCTGGTGCTGCGCACTTTCAAGCTTCGAGTGAGGAGAACAAAGAATGACCAGTGTGAAGAAGGGTCTCGACCCGAAACGTCCTCCATTCCTTCTCTCCAGAGATGCTGCCTTACCCGCTGAGTTACTCCAGCGTTTTGTGTCTACCAAAGAGTTACCGATCACAGGTGATATGTTAGAACTTTATTTATCCCAGGAGGGAATTTGTTCTACCAACAGTTGAAAAAACACAAAATACATGAAACATGAAATTAAAGTGATGAGTGGAAAGGATTGGGGATGTGCAAAGATTGGGGAGGACAGTCAGTCTATTCCACAACAGAAGGGGGAGTAGTTGTACAGTTTGATAGCCACAGGGAAGAAGGATCTCCTGTGGCGTTCTGTGCTGCATCTTGGTGGGACCAGTCTGTTGCTGAAGGCGCTCCTCAGGTTGACCAGTATGTCCATCAGTGAATGGAATAATGAAAGTGGTGCAGCGGTAGAGTTGCTGCCTTGCAGCGTCAGGGACCCGGGTTCGATCTTGACTACGGGTGCTGTATTTACAGAGTTTGCACGTTCTCCCCGTGACCAGGTGGGTTTTCTCCGGGTGCTCCGGTTTCCTCCCACACTCTAGAGACGTACAGGTCTGTAGGTTAATTGGCATTGGTAAAAAATGTAAACAGTCCCTCGTGTGTGTAGAGTAGTATTAATGTAACGGGGATCGCTGGCCAGTGCGGACTCGGTGGGCCGAAGGGACAGTTTCTGCTCTGTATCTCAAAAGACAAAAGTAAGAATTTCAATGTTCCTTTCTGGTGCATATAAGAATTTTTACAAATAATATCGCATCACATGGAACATAAAACATAGAACAGTACAGTGCAAGAACTATACATCCCAGGTACACAAAAATGCTGGAGAAACTCAGCGGGTGCAGCAGCATCTATGGAGCAAAGGAAATATAGAAACATAGAAACATAGAAAATAGGTGCAGGAGTAGGCCATTCGGCCCTTCGAGCCTGCACCGCCATTCAATATGATCATGGCTGATCATCCAACTCAGTATCCTGTACCTGCCTTCTCTCCATACCCCCTGATCCCTTTAGCCACAAGGGCCACATCTAACTCCCTCTTAAATATAGTCAATGAACTGGCCTCAACTACCTTCTATGGCAGAGAATTCCGCAGATTCACCACTCTCTGTGTGAAACATTTCGGGCCAAAACCCTTCTTCAGACTGATGGGGGTGGCGGGGAGAAGAAAGGAAAAACGGGGAGGAGGAGCCCGAGGGCTGGGGAAGGGGAGGAGACAGCAAGGGCTAACAAAATTGGGAGAATGCAATGTTCATGCCCGCAGGATGCAGACTCCCCAAGCGGAATATGAGGTGCTATTCCTCCAATTTTCGTGGTGCTCGCTCTGGCCATGGAGGAGATCCAGGACAGAGAGGTCGGATGGGGAATGGGAGGGGGAGTTGAAGTGCTGAGCCGTCGGGAGGTCAGCTTGGTTATTGCGGACCGAGCGGCTGAGCCACCGGGACCTGATCCATAGATGCTGCTGCACTCGCTGAGTTTCTCCAGCATTTTTGTGTACCTTCGATTTTCCAGCATCTGCAGTTCCTTCTTAAAAACTATACATCCCATATCCCTCCATTCCCTGCATATCCACGTGCCGATCCAAAAGTCTTTTAAATGCAACTACTGAATCGGGGATAAAGGGATTGCTGGTCGGCGCAGTCTTGGTTTGCCACAGGGTGTGCATCCGTTCTGTATCTGTGAACTAAACTAAACTAAGCTAAATCCTAACCTTCCCCGCGTTGTGGAAGCTGCCTGACCCGTCGAGTGCTCCCGGGATTTTCTGCTCCAACCTCAGGTTTTCCTTGGCTGCGACACATTATTGTTTTGCAGGATGTTTACTGGTACACTGGACACGGCTTTCTGAGGCAGTGTCATGTTTTCCATGAAAGTGGTGGTTTTGCCCATGACTAAGTAGTGAAAGACAGAGAGCCTAAACTGGTGACACCTCGACCAATTGTCCACAATTCCCCTGTGATTGCCGCAACAATTCTAAAATTACATTGGAAAAAGATTGTCCCCCTTCATCTCGTCTGAGAATCTTAGTCATCGCCATCCTCCGAATGAAAACAACTTTTTTGTTTAGTTACAGGGAGTCCCAATAAATAATAGCCACTTATTTGCGGAATTCTAGTCATGTTTTCTTATTTTACGGAACACTTCCAATTAATTACAAACAAAAAGAGAGACCATGAAGGGTCTCGACCCGAAACGGCACCTATTGCTTTTCTCCAGAGATGCTGTCTGACCCGCTGAGTTAGTCCAGCTTTTTGTGTCGATCTCCTTGAAGGTTTGGCGTGATCATCTCCCAGGTCAGGTCAAATAATGCCGAGGAAGGAGCTGCAGATGCTGGTTTAAACCGAAGACAGACACAAAAATGCTGGAGTAGACAAAACTGCTTGGCGATCGCTTCGCCCAACACCTCTGCACAGTTCGCATTAACCAACCTGATCTCCCGGTGGCTCAGCACTTCAACTCCCCCTCCCATTCCGTATCCGACCTTTCTGTCCTGGGTCTCCTCCATGGCCAGAGTGAGTCCCACCGCAAATTGGAGGAGCAGCACCTCAAATTTCGCTTGCGTAGTTTACACCCCAGCGGTATGAACATTGACTTCTCCAATTTCAGGTAGTCCTTGCTTTCTCCCTCCTTCCCCTCCCCTTCCCAGCTCTTCCACCACCTCTTCCTTTCTTCTTCCAGCCCCCCCCTCCCCTCCCCACCACCCCGACATTAGTCTGAAGAAACATCACCTATTTCCTTCGCTCCATAGATGCTGCCTCACCCGCTGAGTTTCTCCAGCATTTTTGTCTACCTCCGATTTTTCCAGCATCTGCAGTTCTTTCTGAAACAAAAATGCTGTAGAAACTCAGCAGGACAGACAGCATCTCTGCAGAGAAGAATTGGGTGACGTTTCCGGTCAATATATTGCAGGAGATTAAGTGACATTCAGATCAACTTTAGGCTAGATCAGCATTGGAGGCATGGTGGCCACCATTGACTTTGAGGAAACATGAAGTGTGATGCAAGTGTTGCAGATGCTGGAAAATCGAAGGTACACAAAAATTCTGGAGAAACTCAGCGGGTGCAGCAGCATCTATGGAGCGAAGGAAATAGGCAACGTTTCAGGCCAAAACCCTTCTTCAGACTGATGTGGGGTGGGGGGGGGGGAGGGGGGGAGAAGAAAGGAAAAAGGAGGAGGAGGAGCCCGAGGGCTGAGGGAGAGATAGGAAGGAGAGGAGACAGCAAGAGCTAACAAAATTGGGAGAATTCAATGTTCATGCCCGCAGGATGCAGACTCCCCAAGCGGAATATGAGGTGCTGTTCCTCCAATTTCCGGTGGTGCTCAGTCTGGCCATGGAGGAGGCCCAGGACAGAGAGGTCGGATGCGGAATGGGAGGGGGAGTTGAAGTGCTGAGTCACCGGGAGGTCAGGTTGGTTAATGCAGACCGAGCGGAGGTGTTCGGCGAAACGATCGCCAAGCTTCCTCTTGGCCTCACCGATGTAGATCAGCTGACATCTAGAGCAGCGCAAGGCTGCGATTTCTCCTGGTGATGCAAGGCTGGGATTTCTCCTTCTCCAATGTGATCTACTATCATGTACCTTCTTCAGACATTCTTGGTGCCTAAGAACAGCGAAGGCGTCAAGCAGTCAAATCAGTTGAAGAAATCTCCTCAGTGAAAAAGGCAGGAGGTAAAACCTCGCTCTATTTTACCATTTTAAATATTTATAGAAAATAAAGTCAAGGATGGAACGGGCTTGTTGGGTTTAGGCAGAAGCTGAAATATTATTAAAAAGTCTTCAGTAAGAATAATAAGCTTGATTATAGTTCAAAATATGGCATTTGAAAATGTTTATTTTGAGGGCCTGGCTATTTGCTCGTATCAAGTTTGTATTTAGGATCATAGAAACATAGAAACATAGAAAATAGGTGCAGGAGTAGGCCATTCGGCCCTTCGAGCCTGCACCGCCATTCAATATGGTCATGGCCGATCATCCAACTCAGTATCCTGTACCTGCCTTCTCTCCATACCCCCTGATTCCTTTAGCCACAAGGTGCCACATCTAACTCCCTCTTAAATATAACCAATGAACTGGCCTCAACTACCTTCTGTGGCAGAGAATTCCAGAGATTCACCACTCTCTGTGTGAAAAATGTTTTTCTCATCTCGGTCCTAAAAGATTGCCCCCTTATCCTTAAACTGTGACCCCTTGTTCTGGACTTCCCCAACATTCAGCGTGGTTGTTCAGCAGTAACTAAGTCTTGTTAAAAGTGCAAAATTCAGCTTTTTCAGCAAGGAGTCTCCAAAGACACACAGTTCTGTAGGTTAATTGCAGCCTCTGTATATTGTAAATTGTCCCGAGTGTGCAGGGTAATGCTGGTGTATGGGGTGATCGCTGGTCGGCACAGACTCGATGGGCCGGATGGGCCTCTTTCCAAGTTGTATCTCTAAAGTCTCAAATCAAACAGGTGACATTCCAGGTAGAGACACTTCAGGCTGATGTAGGGGAGGAGAAGAAAGTTAAAGTCTCAAGTCTAAAGAGTGCCATTTTCAATCATTTTGACAATGAGAATCGTGGCCAAATTGTAGGTTCTGGCAGATCACTAATTCCGTGTACTTTATCTGCTTTCCGTAGAGACCGTTCCCTCCGTAACTCCCTGGTCAATTAGTCCCTTCCTATCCAGAACACCCCTCCCATGGCACTTTCCCTTGCAACCACAGGAAATGCTACACTTGCCGCTTTACCTCCCCCCTTGACTCAAACCAAGGACCCAATCAGTCTTTCCAGGTGGGGCAAAAGTTCACCTGCACCTCCTCTAACCTCATCTACTGCATCCGTTGTCATAGGTGTCACCTTCCCTACATCGGTGAGACCGAGCGCAGGCTCGGCGATCGCTTCGCCCAACACCTCTGCTCGGTTCGCAATAACCAACCTGATCTCCCGGTTGCCCAGCACTTCAACTCCCCCTCCCATTCTGAATATGACCTTTCTGTCCAGGGCCTCCTCCATGGCCAGTGTGATTCCCAGCGCAAATCGGAGGAGCAGCACCTCATATTTCGCTTGGGCAGTTCACACCCCAGTGGTATGAACATTGACTTCTCTAATTTCAGGTGGTCCTTGCTTTCTCCCTCCTTCCCCTCCCCTTCCCAGCTCTCCCACAGCCCACTGTCTCCGCCTCTTCCTTTCTTTTTCCCGCCTCCCCCCCCCCGACATCAGTCTGAAGAAAGGTCTCGACCCGAAACGTCACCTTTTCTCCATAGATGGTGAGTCACCCGCTAAGTTTCTCCAGCATTTTTTGTCTACATTTGATTTTTCCAGCATCTTTTTCCAGTTCCTTCTTAAACTAATTCTGTGCAGATTATATTAGCTAAGAGTTCAGTCGTGAATCTGAATCATCATCAACGATTCCTTACAATGCCATGTACGACAGTGATCGCAACGTCTACTGAAGTGAGGATGGCCGTTCGCTCGCTAAGAGCTCATTCGCCCTTTGACAGGCCTTGTGTTTGGTCCTGCTGGGGGTCCACACTCCCCTCCTCACCTGGCAAACCAGGTGGGGGAGACGGTTTAGTCGCCGACTATCCGACCATGGAGCAGGTAGCATGGGATTACATGGTACCTGTGGCGGGGGGAACTCTCCCCGACCTGATCCTCTATCTGAATCTGAAGAAGAGTATCATCATCGGCAACTTCGAGATTAACTACTCCAAACAGCTCTGACTTGCTCTGTTTGTCTCACCTCCACATTAGCTGAACATGGCAATACCGCACCCATCCCAGGCGACTATTTGTGTGCCAGCCACAGAAGCAGATCTACAACACATATTACATTCGCTCCACATTCTTAAATCTCTACTCCTACAGCAACATTTCTTATGGGCCTGTGCCATTTAGCCGATTTTTCAGCGGACTGCTGGTGACTGCTAGTGAAGTTTTTATAGATATGTGAAGAAGAAAAGGTTAGTTAAAACAAATGTAGGTCCCTTGCAGTCAGAAACAGGCGAATTGATCATGGGGAACAAGGACATGGCAGACCAATTGAATAACTACTTTGGTTCTGTCTTCACCAAGGAAGACATAAATAATCTGCCGGAAATAGCAAGGAACCGGGGGTTAAATGAGATGGAGGAACTGAGTGAAATCCATGCTAGCCGGGAAGTGGTGTTAGGCAAATTGAATGGATTAAAGGCCGATAAATCCCCAGGGCCAGATAAGTTGCATCCCAGAGTACTTAAGGAAGTAGCCGCAGAAATAGTGGATGCATTAGTGATGATTTTTCAAATAGATTCTGGAGTAGTTCCTGAGGACTGGAGGGTAGCTAATGTAACCCCACTTTTTAAAAAGGGAGGGAGAGAGAAAACGGGGAATTACAGACTAGTTAGTCTAACATCGGTAGTGGGGAAACTGCTAGAATCAGTTATTAAAGATGGGATAGCAGCACATTTGGAAAGTGGTGAATTCATTGGACAAAGTCAGCATGGGTTTATGAAAGGTAAATCATGTCTGACGAATCTTATAGAATTTTTTGAGGATGTAACTAGTAGAGTGGATAAGGGAGAACCAGTGGATGTGTTATATCTGAACTTTCAGAAGGCTTTCGACAAGGTCCCACATAAGAGATTAGTATGAAAACTTAAAGCACATGGTATTGGGGGTTCAGTATTGATGTGGATAGAGAACTGGCTGGCAGACAGGAAGTAAAGAGTAGGAGTAAACGGGTCCTTTTCAGTATGGCAGGCAGTGACTAGTGGGGTACCGCAAGGCTCAGTGCAGGGATCCCAGCTATTTACAATATATATTAATGATCTGGATGAGGGAATTGAATGCAACATCTCCAAATTTGCGGATGACACGAAGCGGGGGGGCAGTGTTAGCTGTGAGGTGGATGCTAGGAGGCTGCAAGGTGACTTGGATAGGTTGGGTGAGTGGGCAAATGCATGGCAGATGCAGTATAATGTGGATAAATGTGAGGTTATCCACTTTGGTGACAAAAACAGGAAAGTAGACTATTATCTGAATGGTGTCCGATTAGGAAAAGGGGAGATGCAACGAGACCTGAGTGTCATGGTACACCAGTCATTGAAAGTAGGCATGCAGGTGCAGCAGGCAGTGAAGAAAGCAAATGGTATGTTAGTATTCATAGCAAAAGGATTTGAATATAAGAGCAGGGAGGTTCTACTGCAGTTGTACAGGGTCTTGGTGAGACCACACCTGGAGTATTGCGTACAGTTTTGGTCTCCTAATCTGAGGAAAGACATTCTTGCCATAGAGGGAATACAGAGAAGGTTCACCAGACTGATTCCTGGGATGTCAGGACTTTCATATGAAGAAAGACTGGATAGACTCGGCTTGTACTCGCTAGAATTTAGAACATTGAGGGGGGATCTTATAGAAACTTACAAAATTCTTAAGGGGTTGGGCAGGCTAGATGCAGGAAGATTATTCCCGATGTTGGGGAAGTCCAGAACTAGGGGTCACAGTTTAAGGATAAGAGGGAAATCTTTTAGGACCGAGATGAGAAAATCATTTTTCACACAGAGAGTGGTGAATCTCTGGAATTCTCTGCCACAGAAGGTAGTTGAGGCCAGTTCATTGGCTATATTTAAGAGGGAGTTGGATGTTGCCCTTGTGGCTAAAGGGATCAGGGGGTATGGAGAGAAGGCAGGGATGGGATACTGAGTTGGATGATCAGCCATGATCATATTGAATGGCGGTGCAGGCTCGAAGGGCCGAATGGCCTACTCCTGCACCTATTATCTATGTTTCTATGTTTCTATGACTGCCAAGTTGCCGGCATTCGCCTGAAAAACCGGCAACTGGAATGGCGACTGTCTGAGTGGAACACACACATCACAAAGATGGGGGCCAGGGCAAGCGGGGGAGTGCTGTCTGAAAAATTCCCACACTGCAAAGCCAAGGTGATACAGACACACACCGCGGTGAACAGGAAGGTTGGCGCTGTAATTTAAGACAGCTAAAGTGCAGTGTACGGTAAGTCCTTTAAAAGAGGGAGGGGGAGAAGGGGGAGAAGGAGTGGAGCAACTTTTAATAAGCCAGAGATACACGGCTGTGAAGCTCGGCGGACATTTAACATTACCGGTCGGTTATCCTTGGTTCTGAAAACTACTGCTTACATTTTTGATGAATTCCCTCATCACAAATGTATTGTAATTTTCAAGCTGAGTTGGAGATGAGACTGTGTTTACAGGGTTAAAGCCAGAAGTGAGAGAGTGGGCACAAAATGCTGGAGAGCTTCACAAGTTCACAAGTTATTGGAGTAGAATTAGTCCATTCGGCCCATCGAGTCTACTCCGCCATTCAATCATGGCTGATCCTGTGTGTGAATGTGTGTGAATGTGTGTGAGTGATTGGTGGTGGTCGGAGGGGCCGTAGGCGCAGATTGGCAGCCACGCTTCCGTCAGTCTGCCCCAGGGCAGCTGTGGCTACAGAAGTAGCTTACCACCACCAAGTGTGACTGAGGAGTGAATGAATAATGCGATGTAAAGCGCCTTGAGTATTAGAAAGGCGCTATATAAATCCCATCCATTGTTATTATTATTATCTCTGCCTCCTCAGCCCATTTTCCTGCCTTCTCCCCATAACCCCTGATACCCATTCTAATCAAGAACTCAGCGGGTCCGGCAACATAATAGGTGACGCTCCGGGTCGGAATCCCTATGGATTGGGCTGTGGATCGGGATCAGGGCTAGGGTTCCAAAACTAACATCGGGGTGGGCATGGTGATCAAGGGCAGGTGTGGAGATGGAAGGAGATGGAATGGGGAACTACAGCACCGGGGAGCTACGGGAGGAGGTCGGAAAAGATGAATAAGAACCGGGGAAGGGCGGGGTGGGTTGGTCAGGAGAGGCTACGGCGTAGAGTGGAGACAGTGAGCTGTTGGAGGATCAAATATTTGTAGAGGCATCAGTGAATCACACATGAAGGTCAGCATTTGGCAGACATGGTGATTCGTGGTGGGAGGTGGTCAGAAGTGACCTATTATGTTACTCAAACATAAGTTCTATATTCAGCCAAGTTCATTTCAAAAACAAACCTTGCAGGCTGCAAGAGATCCTTGGAGTTTGTACTCAAGGGTATCTAGTAAACCAGCAACAAACTGGTAACACTGTAAAACTACAGGGTGGTGTTAGGCAGGGTAGTGTTAGGTAGTAATAGGTGTTAGTGTTAATGTGAATGGCCTGTCCCACTGAGGTGATTTTTTATTAACTGTATATATAATAAATCAGCATATTAACTGTAATATAATAATGTATGCATGTTGGTAGGTGCAATCAAAACAAATATTTTTTTGATCATTATTGTTATGAATACCACAGAAAATATTATGTAGTCTCAAGATCACATTTAATAGAATAATATTGCTTAAATATATAGTTATTGGACTGCATTTCGGTAAAGTCCCAGCTGAGAGGAAGACAGCAGAATACTGAAAATATTGGGGGTGAAAATGATTTCAGGACAGTTTGTTAGGAAAATGAAGGAAATAGTAACAGAATACTTTTACAGCTAAATGAGTATAGTTTTATGGATGAGAAATTGTGTTCAACCAATTGATGACTTCTTTGACAAAGTAACTAGCATGCTAGATAACAAGGAAGCCAATGGATGTAGCAAATTTTGTTATATAAAATTTGGTCTGTGAAGTGCCCCATAAAAGATTACCGCATTAGATAAACACCTGTGGACTTGAACGTAATAGGTTAAGTCTAAGGGGTCAGATATGGGGCTTTTTGTGTGGGCCAGATATATTGTCAGAGCAGTGGGGCTAGGAGCAAGGCCAAGTGTACATCCAGAGTCAAGGTCTGGAATAGTACTAGGTGTGCAGTCAAAGCTGGGACAATGGGAGTGTTCAGCACTGGGAACCTAAGCAGGTAAGCAGCTATGATCAGGGTAGAATAGGGGGCCAGGTGTAAGGCTGGACTCAGGGTCAGGAATGAGCGAAGGTATGCAACTGGAGTCAGGGTCAGGTGTAGTACCATGTGTGCAGTGAGACCCAGGTTGGTCAACATGGGCCAAGTGCTTGATTATAATCTGATTTCCATACATGAATACACTAAGGTCATCCATGTGCTGCAGCTGTTGAACAGAGCCTGGCTCTACTGTGGAATGTAATTAGGAAGGTAATTTAGCCTAATCTTATTCAAAGCTAATCCAATTTAAAGCATAAATATTGCATTCAAGTGTAAGTTTAAAGACTCGCTACAGTATGCACCAGATGCACAATTTCAAGCTGAAAAATGCAAAATCTCCCTACCAATGGGAGGGGGGACACCCACCTTCCACACCCTCCCACCCCCCCTCGGTTGCTACACTCCCTCGGGCTTGGTCTCTCGCAATTTCTCACTCCCAACTCTCACCCAATGTTGGCAGCCCTGTATACGGAGAGGTTGAGTAGGCTGGGACTCTATACCTTGGAGCGCAGGATGAGGGATGTTCTTATAGAGGTGTATAAAATCAAGAGAGGAATAGATCGAGTAGATGCACAGAGTCTCTTGCCCAGATTAGGAGAATCGAGGACCAGAGGACATAGGTTTTAATATGAAGGGGGAAAGATTTAATAGGAATCCAAGGGATAACTTTTTCACACAAATGGTGGTCGGTGTATGGAACAAGCTGCCAGAGAAGGAGTTGAGGCAGGAACTATCCTGACATTTAAGAAACAGTTAGACAGGTACATGGATAGGACAGGTTTGGAGGGATATGGGCCAAACGCAGGCAGGTGGGACTAGTGTAGCTGGGACATGCTGGCTGGTGTGGGCAAGTTGGGCCGAAGGGCCTGTTTCCACGCTGTATCACTATGGGTGCTCTATGGGTCTATGTTATTCCCATTCCCTATCATCCCAATGGGTAGCTATGCCACACCACGGATACGGGAGACTTGGAGGAGTTAATACTCTTCATGGAACTTGCCCAATTTTCCACCCATGTGAGTGTGTAAAAAAAACTGGATCATTGGATAGATAACTCTCTGGTGGAGTCCACCCAATTTCCTGCTGTTAATGGATGGAAAATCACATCAACATTGTTAGGAATGTATCCTCCTTCCTCCCAGGGCTTCCTGGATTGCAACACTCAAATGGTCCAAACGTGGCCTCGAGAGCAGGGGAAAAAGGGGGAGGTCGTTTAAGACTGAGGTGAGAAAAAACAGTTTCACCCAGAGAGTTGTGAATTTATGGAATTCCCTGCCACAGAGGGCAGTGGAGGCCAAATCGCTGGATGGATTTAAGAGATAGTTAGATAGAGCTCTAAGGGCTAGTGGAGTCAAGGGATATGGGGAGAAGGCAGGCACGGTTATTGATTGGGGATGATCAGCCATGATCACAATGAATGGCGGTGTTGGCTCGAAGGGCCGAATGGCCTCCAATTGCACCTATTTTCTGTGTTTCTATGTTTCTATATTTCTATGTTTTTATGTTTCTATGGGACAGGGAGCGGTGGAGGCCCCCGCACAAAACGAGGGAAGAGAGTTAAGGCCAGTGAGCCACATGAGCGGCAAGGGTGTTTAGTTTAGTTTAGGGATACAGTGTGGAAACAAGCCCTTTGGCCCATCGAGTCCGCACCGACCAGCGATCCCCGCATCATCCCACATACACCAGGGACAATTTACACTTACACCAAGTCAATCAACTTACAAACCTGTACGTCTTTGGAGTGTGGGATGAAACCGAAGATCTCGGAGAAAACCCATGCGGTCATGGAGAGAATGTACAAACTCCGTACAGACAGCACCCGTAGTCGGGGTCGAACCCGGAACTCCGGCGCTGCAAGCGCTGTAGGGCAGCAACCCTACCGCTGCGCCACTGTGCCACCGTGTGATCAATTGTGTAATTTGTGTAAACAATTTTAGGTCATAAGTTCATAAGTAATAGGAGTAGGATTAGGCTATTCGGCCCATCAACAGACTCTCTTGCCCAGAGTGGGGGACTCGAGAACCAGAGCGCAAATGTTTAAGGTCGTAAGTAGAATTAGGCCATATGGCCCATCAAGTCTTCTCCACCATTCAATCATGGCTGATCTATCTCTCCCTACTAACCCCATTCTCCTGCCTTCTCCCCATATCCTCTGACACCTATGACACCTGATGTTTAATGCATGTATAGTCTCCGAAAATGTGGGAAGAATTTTTTGCACGTTTCCTGTATTGTACATTTAATTTATTTGAATATTTGGCTTCATTTGGTTTAATTTTGACTTTAAAAAAAAGGTTTCTATGGAATAGGAAGAGGTGGGGCTGCTTTTTGGCAGTAGATCCTTATAAGGATGAAATGAAATCCTTGTCAGTATAAAGCTTAGCTTGAAACAATGCGTAGGGAGGAACTGGAGATGTTGGGTCTCCATTGTTAGAGTGAGGCCACAGAAGGCTGTGGAGGCCACGTCAGTGGATATATTCAAGGCAGAGATAGATAGATTCTTGATCAGCATGGGTGTCAGGGATTACAGGGAGAAGGCAGGAGAATGGGGTTAGGAGGGAGAGATAGATCAGCTATGATTGAATGGCGGAGAAGACTTGATGGGCAGAATGGCCTAATTCTACTACTATTCCTTATGACCTTACGACCTTAAACATTTGCGCTCTGGTTCTCCCACTCTGGGCAAGAGACTCTGTTGATGGGCTGAATAGCCTAACCCTACTCCTGTTACTTATGACCTTATGACCTAAAACTGTTTACATAAATTGCACAATTTATCACACGGTGGCACAGTGGCGCAGCGGTAGAGTTGCTGCCCTCCAGCGCTTGCAGCGCCGGAGATCCGGGTTCGATCCCGACTACGGGTGCTGTCTGTACGGAGTTTGCACACTCTCCCCGTGATCGCGTGGGTTTTCTCCGAGATCTTCGGTCTCCTCCCACGCTCCAAAGACGTACAGGTTTGTAGGTTAATTGACCTGGTGTAAGTATAAATTGTCCCTGGTGTGTGTAGGATGATGCGGGGATCGCTGGTCGGTGCGGACTCGATGGTCCGAAGCGCTTGTTAATGGATACTTCTAAAGCAGAAATAGATAGATTCCTGATTAGTACGGGTGTCAGGGGTTATGGGGAGAAGGCAGGAGAATGTGGTTAGGAGGGAGAGATAGATCAGCCACGATTGAATGGTGGAGTAGACCTGGTGGGCTGAATAGCCTAATTCTACTCCTATCATTTATGAACATGAACATACGTAAGTTGGAGGAACAGCAACTCACATTTCGCTTGGGCAGCTTATAATGCAGTGGTCTGATTATCGATTTCTCTAACTTCAATTCACCCTTGCATCCTCTCTCTCTCCGTCCCTCCCCCACCCTTGTCGCAGCGCTAGTTTCACAGTCATCCTGTGGAGTTCCACTGTCCGTATAGATCGTTTTCACCGAACCTCGCAGCCAGCAATGGACCCACGCAGGTCACGGGGTGAACGCACAAACTCCATACAGGATCGAACCCGGGTCTCCGGCGCTGTAAGTCAGCAGCTCTACCGCTGCGCCACCGTTTACGGGAGGGTTAGGAGATTTAGAGGGGGACTTGCGGAAAATGTTTTTTCCCCAGTGGGGGAGCTGTCACTGTTGCCTGAGACGGTGGGGGAGGCAAGTCATCTCACTACCTTTTGTAAGGACTTACAAAATTAATGTTCCCGATGTTGGGGGATTCCAGAACCAGGGGCCACAGTATAAGAATAACGGGTAGGCCATTTTAGAACAGAGATGATGAAAAACTTTTTCAACTTTTTCAGAGAGTTGTGAATCTGGAATTCTCTGCCTCAGAGGGCGGTGAAGGCCAATTCACTGGATGCTTTCAAGAGAGAGTTAGATACTTAAAGATAGCAGAGTCAGGGGATATGGGATGAAGGCAGGGACAGGTACCGATTGTGGATGATCAGCCATGATCACAGTAAATGGCGGTGCTGGCCTGAAGGGCCGAATGGCCTACTCCTGCAACTATTGTCTATTGTCTATTGTCAGGATTTAGATGACCCCTTGAAGTGTCATAATATAGAAGTCTGGATAATGGGTTTAGTCTAAATGTAGACACAAGGAACTGCAGATGCTGGTTTACAGAAAAAGTGTTGGAGTAACTCAACAGGTCAGGCAGCATCTCTGGAATGTCGGAGAGGGGAGGAGGAAAACATCTTCAAAATAGGCGTCAATGTACAATACATAGAAGTATAAATCTGTATAAACCAGATGCTGGTTTACACCGAAGATAGACAAAAATGCTGGAGTAATTCAGCGGGACTGGCCACATCTCTGGAGTGAAGGAATTGTGTTGAATGGTCAGCATAAACAAGGGCCTGGCTCTGCACTGTATCACTTTTTTTAATTGTTTTTTTTGAAACACCACTTACAATTGGTTTATTATTGTCACGTGCACTGAGAAACAAAGAAAAACCTTTAGGTACACAAAATTGCTGGAGAAACTCAGCGGGTGCAGCAGCATCTATGGAGTGAAGGAAATAGGCGACGTTTCTTGGCCGAACCCCTTCTTCAGACTGATGGGGGGTGGGGGGGGAGTAGGAAGGAAAAGGGGAGGAGGAGGAGGAGCCCGAGGGGGGCGGATGGGAGGGTGGGAGGAGACAGCTAGAGGGTTAAGGAAGGGGAGGAGACAGCAAGGGCTAGCAAAATTGGGAGAATTCAATGTTAATGCCATCCGGACGCAAGGTCCCCAGGCGGAATATGAGGTGCTGTTCCTCCAATTTCCGCTGTTGCTCACTCTGGCAATGGAGGAGACCCAGGACAGAGAGGTCGGATTGGGAATGGGAGGGGGAGTTGAAGTGCTGAGCCACCGGGAGTTCAGGTAGGTTATTGCGGACTGAGCGGAGGTATTCGGCAAAACGATCGCCCAACCTTTGTTTGCATTGCATACACTCCAATCAAATCTAATCATACTATACGCGTAGTTTCAAGCCATGCCCATGAACAACAGGTCATGCAAAGTGAAAAATACCAGAGGGCAGAATATAGTGTTATAGCATTATAGCTTTACAGGCACAGGGATTCGGTACAATATCTGCAATGAGGGAGGTTGGAAGATGGAAACTACACCCTAACCACATCCTAGTAACAAAATAAAATCCCAGCTTCATTTAAAGCAATGAAAATAATCTTCTAGGTGTCAGGTAGACAGAAAATGCTGAAGGGTCTCGAACATAACGTCACCCATTCCTTCTCTCCGGAGATGCTGCTTGCCCCGCTGAGTTACTCCAGCATTTTGTGTCTACTGTATCTCTAAACTTAACTAAACTATGCCCTCTAGCCTTTGATTTTTTCCATCCTGGGGAACAAATATCTGACTGTCATTATTTTATATTTTTTCACATCAATGTATGTACAACATCCGGTCAGTGATCCTGGAAACAATCTATTTCAGAACCAGGCAGATGGTAAAATTTAAGGCAATGTGATGTGTGTGTGTTTTTATTTTTATTAACAGTGAGGGTGGAGTTTGTTTAATCTGATGTGCTGTGCCACTTGTGGGAAGCGTTTCAGTACACTGTGGTACTTCTGCGAGGCCACTGGCCACTGGCCACCGATATTGTATTGGAAAGAATAAACACGGAGATAGCACTAGGGGTCTGCTTCGAGGGCTGCTCGCCGTTGGCTGGCCACTTACCTCAGCAGGAGCCAGAAATAGACAGACCCGTCTCTGTGCTCGGAATAGCCTGGGCTTTTTTTGGCTGCAGGGTGTTGCACTTGCTTTTCTTTTTCATTTTCCTTAACAGGAAAAGATAAACGTACTACGAATGAACAAACATCACGCAAAAACCAGCCTCCCATTGACTCCATTTCAGTTCGGTTTAGTTTAGATTGTTGTCACGTGGGCCGACCGAGGTACCGTGGAAAGCTTTTGGTCGCCTGCTATCCAGTCAGCGGAAAGACAATGCATGGTTACAATCGAGCCATTTACACAGTACAGGAAGGTTTGCTAATGCTACATAGAAACATAGAAACATAGAAATTAGGTGCAGGAGTAGGCCATTCGGCCCTTCGAGCCTGCACCGCCATTCAATATGATCATGGCTGATCGTCCAACTCAGTATCCCGTACCTGCCTTCTCTCCATACCCTCTGATCCCCTTAGCCACAAGGGCCACATCTAAGTCCCTCTTAAATATAGCCAATGAACTGGCCTCGACTACCCTCTGTGGCAGAGAGTTTCAGAGATTCACCACTCTCTGTGTGAAAAAAATTCTTCTCATCTCGGTTTTAAAGGATTTCCCCCTTATCCTTAAGCTGTGACCCCTTGTCCTGGACTTCCCCAACATCGGGAGCAATCTTCCTGCATCTAGCCTGTCCAACCCCTTAAGAATTTTGTAAGTTTCTATAAGATCCCCTCTCAATCTCCTAAATTCTAGAGAGTATAAACCA
Organism: Amblyraja radiata; assembly: GCF_010909765.2. Lineage (NCBI taxonomy): Eukaryota > Metazoa > Chordata > Chondrichthyes > Rajiformes > Rajidae > Amblyraja > Amblyraja radiata. Next base: position 73,449,487 of record NC_045963.1, read on the forward strand.
AGTCTATCCAGTCTTTCTTCATAAGACAGTCCTGACATCCCAGGAATCAGTCTGGTACATGGGAGGGTTTAAACCAGATTGGCAGGGGGGTACAGATACATGATAAATTATGCCCCTGTCCCACTTAGGAAAATTGAACGGAAACCTCTGGAGACTTTGCGCCCCACCCAAGGTTTCCGTGCGGTTCCCAGAGGTTTTTGTCAGCCTCCCTAATGGTCGAAAGTGGTTTCTGCTTCTTCTATGTATCTTCTTATATTTCACAAAAATCATAACCGGCCGCGACTAAAAATAGGTTGCCGTTTTAAAAATCGGTGATTTTTTAGTTGAAGCCGGTTGCGATGCTAGTTGAAGGTGGTTGCCGGAGGTTGCAGGTGGTTGCCGGAGGTTGCAGGTGGTGGAAGGTAAGACCTGCCCACTCACCCAACCTGTCCATGTCACCCTGCATCCTCATAGCATCCTCTTCACAGTTCACACTGCCACCCAGCTTTGTGTCATCTTCATTTTTTTTAATGTTACAAAATTACATTATTGAACCTCCACTGTTTACGGTAGAGAACATACTAATGGGTTGTATTGGAAGAACAGCACCTCATATTTCGCTTGGGCAGCTTACAACCCAGTGGTATGAATATTGAGCTCTAACTTCAAGTAACCCTTGTTTTCCCTCTCTCTCCATCCCTCCTCCACCCCAGTTCTCTGACCAGTCTGGCTGTCCTCCTGATTAAATTTTATCTTTATACGCCTCGTTGTCAGCTTCCCCGAGCTAACAATGATCCATTCTACATTTTCCTTGAACATCGTCCCCTTTGATCTCTCATTTTCACACCCTACCCTTCCACAACTCTTGTTCCCCCCTCCCCTCACTCTCAGTCTGAAGAAAGGGTCTCGACCCGAAACGTCACCCATACCGTCTCTCCAGAGATGCCGCCTGTCCCGCTGAGTTACTATAGAAATTTGTGTCTATCATCGGTTGTAATATGGTTCAGTAACTTGGACGCCAAGGAATGAAGGAAGCTGCAGAAATTGATGGATATTGCCCAGGTCCATCATGGGTACTGACCTCCCCCACCGTCGAAGGGATCCACAGGAAGCAGTGCCTCGAAAAAAAAACTGCTAATATCATCAACGTTCCTGCTAAAAGTAGGCATGCAGGTGCAGCAGGCAGTGAAGAAAGCGAGTGGTATGTTAGCATTCATAGCAAAAGGATTTGAGTATAGGAGCAGGGAGGTTCCACTGCAGTTGTACAGGGTCTTGGTGAGACCACACCTGCAGTATTGCGTACAGTTTTGGTCTCCTAATCTGAGGAAAGACATTCTTGCCATAGAGGGAGTACAGAGAAGGTTCCAGAACAAGGGGTCACAGTTTAAGGATAAGGGGGAAATCTTTTAGGACCGAGATGAGGAAAACTTTTTTCACACAGAGAGTGGTGAATCTCTGGAATTCTCTGCCGCAGAAGGGAGTTGAGGCCAGTTCATTGGCTGTATTTAAGAGGGAGTTAGATGTGGCCCTTGTGGCTAAAGGGATCAGGGGGTATGGAGAGAAGGCAGGTACAGGATACTGAGTTGGATGATCAGCCATGATCATATTGAATGGCGGTGCAGGCTCGAAGGGCCGAATGGCCTACTCCTGCACCTATTTTCTATGTTTCTATATTTCTATGTTTCACCAGACTGATTCGTGGGATGTCAGGACTTTCATATGAAGAAAGACTGGATAGACTCAGCTTGTACTCGCTAGAATTTAGAAGATTGAGGGGGGATCTTATAGAAACTTATAAAATTCTTAAGGGGTTGGACAGGCTAGATGCAGGAAGATTGTTCCCGATGTTGGGGAAGTCCAGAACAAGGGGTCACAGTTTAAGGGATCAGGGGGTATGGAGAGAAGGCAGGTACAGGATACTGAGTTGGATGATCAGCCATGATCATATTGAATGGCGGTGCAGGCTCGAAGGGCCGAATGGCCTACTCCTGCACCTATTTTCTATGTTTCTATGTTTATGTTTCTAATTCCACCCTGGCCACGCTCTCATCTTGCTGCTACCATCGGGAAGTAGGTACGAGAGCCTTAGAACTGTGGCCTCCAGTTTAAAGCACAGCTTCTTCCGAACAAACATCAGGCTTATGAGCCACACCACCCAACTCAAACCACGACCCTACCTCAGCACCTAAGTACCACGGACTTTGTATAAGGGCTGTACAACTCACTTTGGCTTGCGCTATTTTGGACTGGTTAATTATTTAAAGTATATTTATTTGTTGTGTTAGAGTCATAGAGTGATACAGTGTGGAAACAGGTCATTCAGCCCAACGTGCCCACACCGGCCAATATGTCCCAGCTACACTAGTCCCACCTGCCTGCGTTTGGTCCGTATCCCTCCAAACCTGCCCTATCCATGTACCTGTCTAACTGTTACTTAAACGTTGGGATAGTCCCTTCCTAAACTACCTTCTCCGGCAGCTCGTTCCATACACCCACCACCCTTTGTGTGAAAAAGTTACCCCTAGATTCCTGTTCAATCATTTCCCCTTCATCTTAAACCTATGTCCTCTGGTCCTCGACTCCTCTAATCTGGCCATTAATGTGCCAGAAAAGCCACAGCAAGAATTTCATTGTCCCGTCCCACTGCATATGTCAAATAAACACTCTGGTCTGTACACAAAGATGCTGGTTTCTGCCAAAGATAGACACAGCTGTTTCAAGTGAGAGTTAGATTTAGCTCTCAGGGCTAAAGGAATCAAGGCATATGGGGAGAAAGCAGGAACAGGGGTACTGATTTTGGATGATCAGCCATGATCACATTAATAATAATAATAATGGATGGGATTTATATAGCGCCTTTCTAATACTCAAGGCGCTTTACATCGCATTATTCATTCACTCCTCAGTCACACTCGGTGGTGGTAAGCTACTTCTGTAGCCACAGCTGCCCTGGGGCAGACTGACGGAAGCGTGGCTGCCAATCTGTGCCTACGGCCCCTCCGACCACCACCAATCACTCACACACATTCACACACAGGCAAAGGTGGGTGAAGTGCCTTGCCCAAGGACACAACAACAGTATGCACTCCAAGCGGGATTCGAACCGGCTACCTTCCGGTCGCCAGCCGAACACTTAGCCCATTGTGCCATCTGTTGTCCCAATTGAATGGCGGTGCTGGCTCAAAGGGCCAAATGGCCTACTCCTGCACCTATTTTCTATGTTTCTATGTTTCTACAAAGCGCTGGAGTAACTCACTGGGTCCGGAAGCATCTCTGGAGAGCGTGGATAGGTGATGTTACGGGTCGGAGGAAGGGTCTCTGAGCGAAACGTCATCCATCCATGTTCTCCAGAGATGCTGCCTGACCTTCTGAGTTACTCCAACATTTTGTGTCCACCCATGAAAAGATGTCGGGAGCCAACATCTTCAACTGTTGCCAGAGCAAACGGTGATGTTCCCATCTATTCCATTTGCCTGAGGTTTCAGGAGGTGAGCTGATCTAAACTGGAGATTTAGACTTAAGAGATACAGCACGGAAACAGGCCCTTCGGCCCACCAAGTCCACGCCGACCAGTGATCACCTATTACTATCCTAGCACTACTACTATCACTATCCTACACACTAGGGACAATTTACAATTTACAAAAACCAATTAATTTGCAAATCTGTATGTCTTTGGAATGTGGGATGAAGTGTCAGGACTCTTCTACAGACTCCTGTTCCCTTGGCTTTCAATGCACCTTAATGCACACCAGACTTGAGAAAGTGGCGCTAACATGTATCCGAAATGCTCAGGGTCCTAAGGTCATCTCACCTTGTAGTTTTAATTGCTTTAGTTTAGTTTAGTTTAGAGATACAGAGTGAAAACAGGCTCTTCAACCCACCAAGTCCACGCCGACCAGCGATCCCTGCACACTAACACTATCCTACACACGCTAGGGACAGTTTACAATTGTGCCAAGCCAATTAACCTACAAACCTGCACGTCTTTGGAGTTTGGGAGGAAACCGGAGCACCGGGCGAAAGTACAAACTCCATACAGACAGCACCTGTGGGCAGGATCGAACCCGGGTCTCTGGAGCCGTGAGGCGGTGATTCTACCATTGCTCCACCTTTAGTTTCTTGAAAGGTTTAACGGCCAAACAAAGAACCGACCATTTCCTCCGGGATTTCACGAACAGCAGGATTTCTGTCAACTCCTGCCATAAGTCTGGAAAATAAATGTTGCGAAAGGCCAAACGGCCGTCTGAATGTTCCAAGGGACATTCTGTACTTTTGTAAGCCAACTATTATTGAACCTAAAATGACCATAACGGGATACATGTTTGAACTTCTGTGTAGCCCCGGTCTATGATTTCCATCCTTGGACACAGTCAACAAAACCAAACCTTAATTCTGTGGGAGGAACGCTTCAAACGGAGTGATTCACAGCTGTTTCGATTGAAAGGACTTTTAACGAGAACTACCAACATCGCCACGATCAAAGATGAGTCAAGTTTGACAGTGCGGGGGAAAAACACAGCATGAATTCAGGGTTCAAGTTCAAGTTACATTTATTGTCACACGCACCAATTGGTACAGTGGGATTTGAGTTACCATACAGCCATACGAATAAAAGAACACAACACCTTATAGGATTTAACATAAACATCCCCCACAGCTGAATCAACGTTCCAACTGCAAGGGAAGGCAATAAAGCTTAGTCATCTTCCTCTTTGTTCACCCATGGTCGGGGCCTTAGAACCCTCCGCAGTCGCCGCTACGGGCGGCCCGATGTTTCAGGCCCTCTCGTCGGGATGATGAAACTCCGGCGTCGGGACGGAAGAACACTCTCAGCGGCTTGGAGTTTCCGAATCGGCCGCTTCCTACCGGAGACCGCGGCTCCCGAAGTCCACAGGCCGAGCCGGGCGGAGATTCAACACTGGCGACCCCCGGAAAGGGGTCCCGGACTCCACGATGTTAAAGTCAGCGCTGCCCTCGGCTAGAAGCTCCGCAGACCACAGCTCCACCATGTTAAAGCAGCAGGCCCAACACTCCGGAGCCTCAACACGCCGATCCCCGGCAAGGCATCGCCCGCTCCGCGATGGTACTTCAGTGCTGCGCCGCTGCTGAAGCAGGAAAGGCCGCACTAATCCAGTTGGTAGGCCGCAAGGGGGGGGGGGGCATAGATGCGACTCGGAGAATAGACGCACTCTCGACCAGGAAGTGACTGGGAAACGGTTTCCCCTCTACACCATACCCCTGCCCTGCCCCCCTGCCCCGCCCCGCCCCACATAAAAAAGACTAAGAAACCTTATAAAACATACTTTTAACACACTAAAAAATAACAAAAGGGTGAAATGACAGACTGACTGCTGGCGAGGCTGCCGCACGTGGCGCCACCCGATGACCAGGTTACAGAGTGCGGTCACATCCCAAACCTGTCTGTTGTCGTAGGAAGGAACTGCAGGTGGTGGTTTAAACCGAAGATAGACACAAAATGCTGGAGTAACTCAGCAGGACAGGCAGCATCTCTGGAGAGAAGGAATGGGTGACGTTTCAGGTCTAGTCACAATGAACCAATCTACGTCTCCCTGTCGGGAGTGGAAGTGGCGGCGCTGCCCAATGAGCTGCGGCTCGCCTGCAGTCCGTCTGTATTTTCCTTTTTTTAATATTTATTTTGTCTTGTTAGATGCATGTTTAGTTTATTGTTGATTGTGTATGTGGGGGGGGTGGGAAAAACTTCCTTCCTTTTTAGTCTCTTCCTTCGAGGGGATGCCACCTTTTCTTTGTCGTATCCCCCATCTCCGTCTCCGTCTGCGCTGAGGCCTAATCGCCGAGCTGGCGGCCTCCAACTGGGACCAACCTCGAGACACCGGAGGCAGAGCCAGGACTTACGCCTCAGCGCAGAGGGAGAACAAGGAGGGAAGAGACAAGGACTTTAAGACTTTTGCCTTCCATCACAGTGAGGAGGTGCCTGGTAGACTCACTGTGATGGATGTTAAACTGTGTTCATTGTGTGTTCTGTTGTTTTATTTTTTTTGTTATGACTGCAGTGTACGTAATTTCATTCAAACTGGAGACAGAATGAATGTCAATAAAGGATACTTGACTTGACTTGTTCATCGTCTGCTTTGATCAGTCGTTTTCACACCATAACCCTTCGTATCTCTCGTCTCCTTCTCCCCTGACCCTCAGTTTGAAGAAGGGTCTCGACCCGAAACGTCACCCATTCCTCCTCTCCAGAGATGCTGCCTGACCCGTTGAGTTACTCCAGCATTTTCTGCCTATCTCCAGTTTATTGTCGGTTGCATTAATGTGGACACTGCAAGGCATTTTTTAAAAATTATTATTTGTGTCTTTGTTATCTTTGACTTGTATGAAGTTCTGACATGTGTAGTATCATCATGTTCTATCCAGAATAGTGGGGAACCTGAGCCAAAAACAGCACTTGTAAGTCTGCCATGGAAAGAACATAATTTTGCCTTGTGCCAGACATGGTAACAGGATAAAATACTGCGCATTTAATACATTTTAAAAATACTTAATAAACATAAGCTGCCTATACATATATATATATATATAAAACACAATTCCACAAGGGAAAATGGCAATGTGGTGGAAATTATGAGTAATCGTGAAGTTTACTTATTAATCTCTGCTAAAAAACATCCCACCGCCACTGTCTGTCATCACCTGAGACCGTCTAAGAAGGTTGAAATCCTATAAGATTACTTATAGGTGGCACGGTGGTGCAGCGGTAGAGTTACTGCCTCACAGCGCAAGGGGCCCGGGTTCGATCCTGACCACGGGTGCTTGTCTAGACAGAGTTTGTACGTTCTCCCCGTGACCTGCGTGGGTTTTCTCCGGGTGCTCCGGTTTCCTCCCACACTCCGAAGACCTACAGGTTTGTAGGTTAATTGGCTTTGGTACAATTGTGAATTGTACCTTGTGTGTAGGACAGTGCAAGTTTACGGGGATCACTAGGCGCGGACTCGGAGGGCCGATGGGCCTGTTTCCGCCCTGTATAAGGTCATAAGGTCAGAAGTGATAGGAGTAGAATTAGGTCGTTCGGCTCATAAAGTCTACTCTGCCATTCAATCATGGCTGATCTATCTCTCCCTCCTAAACCCATTCTCCTGCCTTCTCCCCATAACCCCTGACGCCCGAATAGGAACATAGCTATACAGGGAATGGAATGATATGGATTATGTGTAGGCAGGTAAGAGTTGGTCTTGGCATTGTGTCGGCACAGATGTTGTGGGCCGAAGGGCCTGTTCCTCTGCTGTACTGTTCTATGTTCTACGTCACCTATGAGACTTCCACCAGTTGCTTTACATAGAAACATAGAAACATAGAAAATAGATGCAGGAGTAGGCCATTCGGCCCTTCGAGCCTGCACCGCCATTCAATATGATCATGGCTGATCATCCAACTCAGTATCCTGTACCTGCCTTCTCTCCATACCCCCTGATCCCTTTAGCCACAAGGGCCACATCTAAATCCCTCTTAAATATAGCCTCAACTACCTTCTGTGGCAGAGAACTCCAGAGATTCACCACTCTCTGTGTGAAAAATGTTTTCCTCATCTCGGCCCTAAAAGATTTCCCCCTTATCCTTAAAACTGGTACTAATGAAGAATCTATCTATCTCTGCCTTAAAAATATCCACTGTATCTCTAAACTAAACAGGGAAATCTGCACCCTGAACTAAGTGTGGAAATTCTTCCATTTGGTGTGTTCGTCTATTTTGGTGAGAAGGGAACATGGATAGCGTTAGCGTGCCAAACCAACATGTTGACTCACTCCTCGCCTTGCTTGTAAATACTTGTCAAACATGGAATTGGCCATCGTGACTCCTTAACAAAAAACAGGTTGCTGCAATTTGGCGCAAGCAACAGTTTGCGTGACGGGTGTTATCTCTGCTCTCGAGAATGTCTTTATAAATAAGCATAATGTGTCACTTAAGTTATCAGCACTGAATTGGTCGACAGGCCCTTCGAGGACACGACTGACAAAAAAAACCTGCCGTTTGTCGTTAAGTTTAATGCACTGATTAGAGTCCCTCAGATAGACACAAAAAGCTGGAGTAACTCAGCGGGTCAGACAGAATCTCTGGAGAAAAGGAATGGGTGACATTTTGGGTCGAGACCCTACTTCAGACAATCCCTTGTCTTCTCCACTGCCTTGTTGTATGGCATCTCCTTTATAGTTAGTTCCTGAATGAATGAATGACTGGCTGAATAGTTTATTGTCACATGTGACAAGTTACAGTGAAATTCCTGTCTTGCACGCCCAAGGTATATGCAAATAGTGGCCACATGCTGACAAAGTAACTAAGTATCCGCGCCAGGTCCCCCCTTTGTTCTCCTCCACCCCACCGCCCTCACAGCGGTCCCCCCCTCCTTTGTTCCTTCCCCCGGCAGCGACGTCCGCACCCCACGTGGTCCGTCCTCATCCGTCGGTCAGCGCCCACACCGGCTTCAGATGCTTTAGAGATTTAGAGCTTAGAGATACAGTGCGGAAACTGGCCCCTTGGCCCACCGATTTCGCGCCGACCAGCAACCCCTGTACACTGGCTCTATCCTACACACTAGCAAGTCAAGAGTGTTTTATTGTCATATGTCCCGGATGGGACAATGAAATCTCTGGAACTCCCTGCCACAGAGGGTAGTCGAGGCCAGTTCATTGGCTATATTTAAGAGGGAGTTAGATGTGGCCCTTGTGGCTAAGGGGATCAGAGGGTATGGAGAGAAGGCAGGTACGGGATACTGAGTTGGATGATCAGCCATGATCATATTGAATGGCGGTGCAGGCTCGAAGGGCCGAATGGCCTACTCCTGCACCTAATTTCTATGTTTCTATGTTTCTATAATGTTCAATAAATAACATATATTGTGCAATAATAATATAGTATTTTGCAGTTCAGAGCTCAGAGCTTATTTGTTGTTGTGTTTAATAGCCTGATGGCTGTGGGGAAGAAGCTGTTCCTGAACCTGGACGTTACAGTTTTCAGGCTCCTGTACATTCTTCCCGATGGCAGTGGTGAGATGAGTGTGTGGCCAGGGTGGTGTGGGTCTTTGATGATGTTGGCTGCCTTTTTGAGGCAGCGACTGCGATAGATCCCTTCGACGGTGGGGAGGTCAGAGCCGGCGATGGACTGGGCAGTGGTCACAACTAGGGACAATTTACAATTTTTACCCGAAGACAAATTAACGTACAAACCTGCACGATCTTCGTAGTGCGGTAGGAAACCGGAGCACCCGGTCACAGGGAGAATGTGCAAATTCCGTACAGACAGCGCCCGTAGTCAGGATCGAACCCGGGTTTCTAGCGCTGTAAGGCAGTAACGCTACCACTGCGCCACCGTGCCATTCAAGAACTGAACCTTGGTAACACCGATGATGCCACTTGTAAGGTTCTTTAACCCAAGCATAACACTGATGAGATTATTTCGTAATTACAACGTGACTGCAAAGGAGGACCCGGTGTGCGGGGACCACCATGAGGGAGGGGGGGAGAACGAGGGTGTCCCTGGGGCAACTATTTGCATACCTTGGGTGGGAAAGCAAATAATTTCACTGTGAGTTGTCACATGTCACAACAAAGTATTCAATTCAATTCAATCCAATCCAATTCAATAGACAATAGGTGCAGGAGTAGGCCATTCGGCCCTTCGAGCCAGCACCGCCATTCACTGTGATCATGGTTGATCATTCCCAATCAGTATCCCGTTCCTGCCTTCTCCCCATATCCCCTGACTCCGCTATCTTTAAGTGCCCTATCTAGCTCTCTCTTGAAAGTATCCAGAGAACTGGCCTCCACAGCCCTTTGAGGCAGAGAATTCCACAGACTCACAACTCTCTGTGAGAAAAAGTGTCTCCTCGTCTCCGTTCTAAATGACTTCCCCTAATTCAATTAGGCAGCCAATTCAACAGCTCCCAATTTTCATTTGTATTGAATCCCCACTGCATAATATCACGAGAGGAGTAGATCGGGTAGATGCACAGAGTCTCTTGCCCAGAGTTGGGGAATCGAGGGCCAGAGGACATAAGAAAGGGAAAAGATTTAATAGGAATCTAAGGGGTGACTTTTTCACACAAAGGGTGGTGGGTGTATGGAACAAGCTACCTGAGGGGTTAGTTGAGGCTGGGACTATCCCAATGTTTAAGAACCAGTTAGACAGGTACCTGGATAGGACAGGTTTGGAGGGATATGGACCAGGTGGGACTAGTGTAGCTGGGACATGTTGGCCAGTGTGGGCAAGTAGGGCCTGTTTCTGTGCTGTATCAGTCTATGAAGCTAAATGAAGATGACACGGCTGGAGATTTGTAAAATCGTCAGTCGTGTGGTTATGACTATTTTCATCCTGTCACACAAAGCCACGAACTATCCCAGTGTGTTTGTGTACTTTGAATGTTTGTGTGTTTATAAATATATCCTGATGTTCCAGGGAGGCTGGCCTTTTGTGAGCCTCCCTGGATCAGGTTCGCTGGGAAAGCACTCCACATGACTAACTATCGTTCCATCCCCGGTGCAATTAAACCTATCAGCAAATTCCAATCGCTTTAGCCTGGGCTGTGACTCAGTCTGAGTGGGGTAGACCGCATCTGACTTCGTGCCCATCGCGAGTCCCTCATTTGGCTTCAGGGCGCAACTTATTTTTAAGCCGGGCTTTCGTTGACGGGGCTCATTCTACCTCCTTCCCTCCTGTCGGGGAGGAAGCCATTTGGCAGAGCTCCTGGTGGTCAAAGCCAAGATCAGCAGATTCTGGGGGAAGCCCAAAGCAAAGGTCCATCAGGCAAAAAAGAGTTTCAAAAGCAGTCCTATCAGCCTAGCTACCATACACTGCCATATCAAGTTTAGAGGCACAGCACGAAAACAGGCACTCCGGCCCACCGAGTCCGCGCCGACCAGCGATCCCCCGCGCACGAACACTATCATACGCACACTAGGGACAATTTTTTACAATTACACCAAGCCAATTAGCCAATGAACCTGTGGGAGGAATCCGAAGATCTCGGAGAAAGCCCACGCGGTCCACGGGAAGAACGTACAAGCTCCATACAGACAGCACCCACAGTCAGGATCAAACCCGGGCCTCTGGCGCTGTGAGGCAGCAACTCTTCCACTGTGCCACCATGCCACCCAGTATTGGACTTGGCAGACCGAAGAAGATAAATTTAATAATATTGGTTGTCTGCAATGTTTCCTATCATGCTGCCAAAAACTCTTGACATTTTACCTGCACGTAAAGAAAATTGTGTGTAAAATCAAAACATAAATCAATATTTGATATATCCTTATTACCAAACTCATTACCCTATTAATTGAACTTAATATCATAAGGCCATAAGACATATGAGCAGAATTAGGCCATTCAGCCCATCAAGTCTCCTCCATCAGTCGATCATGGCCGAACTATTTTTCCCTTTCAACCCCATTCTCCTGCCTTCTCCCCTTGCCGTTTCACGCCTCTATTAATCAAGAACATATCATTCTCCGCTTTAAGCCTACCCACTGACTTGGCCTCCACAGCCGTCTGTGGCAATAAATCCTAAAGATTCACGTAGGGTTGCCAACATTCTCACTCCCAAATAAGGGACAAAAGGTCAAATTACGGGACAAATTCCCGACGACAATTCGTTGACCGACTCGGCCGTGGCTGGGCGAATGATGAGTTGGGCCCGGGTGCTGGACTGCACACAAAGCCCAGCCGGCGGGCCAGCTGAGGAGTTTTGGACCGGGCCGCGTGACGTCGCGCGCAAAGTCCGGCGCCCCGTCCAACTCATGAACCGATGATCGGCCATGAGACGGAGGGGTGGTGGTGTCGGTGGTAAGCGAAGGTCCGAAGGTCGGACAACTGGCCGGGCTGCCGACCGACTGGGCCACGGGCGAGGCGCTGCTGCTGCTGCTGCTGCTGCACTCCACGGGCTGCACTACGTCGGGACGGGTGAGGCGGGGCCGGACGCGGCTGTCCGACCCGACAGTCCCCTCGACCTGAGTAGTAGCGGTCAAATATGGGACAAGGGTGGTCCCGTACGGGACAAACCAATTTAGCCCAATATACGGGATGTCCCGGCTAATACGGGACAGTTGGCAACCCTAGATTCATCAAGTTCAAGTTCAAGTGAGTTTATTGTCATGTGTCTCTGTATAGGACAATGAAATTATTGCTTTGCTTAAGCACACAGAAAATAGTAGGCATTTACTACAAAACAGATAAATGTGTCCATATACCATGATATAAATATATACACACATGAATAAATAAACTGGTAGTGCAAATAACAGAAAGTGGTTGCTAATAATCAGAGTTTTGTCCGAGCCAGGTTTAATAGCCTGATGGCTGAGGGGAAGTAGCTATTCCTGACACAAGTAACATCACCTTCTTGCTAAAGAAATTCCTCCTGATCTCCATTCTAAAGGTACATCCTTTTATTCTGAGTTTGTGCGCTCTGATCCTTGACTCTCCCACTAGTGGGTACATCCTCTCCACATCCAGTCTATTTAAGCTATTTACTATTTGCTAAGTTTCAATGAGATCCTCCACTTCCTTATAAACTCCAGCCTGCACTGGTCCAAAGCCATCATACACTCCTCAAACATTAACTCAATCATCCCGGGATCATTTTCCTAGTTCTCCTCTGGACCCTCTCTCTGCTGACTGGAGAGCACACGACAAAAGCTTTTCACTGTACCTCAGTACATGTGACAATAAACTAACTAAACTAAAGATGCTACCTGCCCCACTAAGTTACTCCAGCACTTTGTCTCTATAATCAATAAAGCTTTGGTTGATTTCACAGATTTAAAAAAAGGTATTTCATGGTAATGTCGTGGCACAGCTAAACAGTATGGGCCTCCTCCACTGTCAGAGTGAGGCCCAGCACTAATTGGAGGAACAGCACCTCATATTTCGCTTGGGCAGCTTACACCCCAGCGGTATGAACGTTGACTTCTCTAACTTCAAGTAACGCTTACTTTCCCTCTCCATCCCCCACACCACCCCCTTCCCAGTTCTCCGATCAGTCTTACTGTCTCCAACTACATTTTATCTCTGTTTGCTTTGTTGTTTCCTTCTCCCAGCGAACAATGATCTATTCTACATATTCCTTGAACTCCATTCCCCTTTGTCCTCTTTTCACACCTTACACTTCCTTATCTATGGATCTCCCTCTCCCCTGACTCTCAGTCTGATGCAACATAGAAACATAGAAAATAGGTGCAGGAGTAGGCCATTCGGCCCTTCGAGCCTGCACCGCCATTCAATATGATCATGGCTGATCATCCAACTCAGTAACCTGTACCTGCCTTCTCTCCATACCCCCTGATCCCTTTAGCCACAAGGGCCACATCTAACTCCCTCTTAAATATAGCCAATAAACTGGCCTCAACTACTTTCTGTGGCAGAGAATTCCACAGACTCACCACTCTCTGTGTGAAAAATTTCTCATCAAATTTCTCATCAAATTTCTCATCAAATAATACTCATCTCGATCCTAAAAGACTTCCCCCTTATCCTTAAACTGTGACCTCTTGTTCTGGACTTCCCCAACATCGGGAACAATCTTCCTGCATCTAGTCTGTCCAACCCCTTGAGAATTTTGTACGTTTCTATAAGATCCCCCCTCAATCTTCTAAATTCTACCGAGTACAAGCCGAGTCTATCCAGTCTTTCTTCATATGAAAGCCCTGCCCTTCTGGAAAGTCCAGAAGGGTCTCGACCCGAAACGTTGCCCATTCCTTCTCTCCAGAGATGCTGCCTGTCCCTCTGAGTTACTCCAGCATTTTGTGTCCGTAAGCAGTGTGCTCACTTAGCACGCGACCAGCTATTCGGGAATAGGTCACCATTGAGAGTCGGTACAAAGATCAGAACCCGCTCCGCTGGGATCCATTGATACTAAAGCTGCCTTTGAAGGTCAGTAGAGTCAGTTTAGTTTCTTCACATAAACGTGAAAAGGAATTTCCTTTTGCAGACTCCTGCTTCACAGAGCGACGGCCAACAAAAACCGTGGAGCTAATATTTGGAATGGGAAACTTCTGCCCGTAAGAAGTACTTAGAACAGGAAGTTATTGTCCGCAATTACATCGGTGGTTTACACGTGCCATTCCTGGTGCCAACAGCTTAGGAGAACCGAGTGAAATGGCAAATGGCTGATCTGTTCTGAGTCTCTGTAGGTACACAGATCCTCTTGTCAAATGCACAGGGTCTCTTGCCCAGAGTGGGTGAATCAAGGACCAGAGGAGAAACTCAGCGGGTGCAGCAGCATCTATGGAGCGAAGGAAATAGGCAACGTTTCAGGCCAAAACGTTGCCTATTTCCTTCGCTCCATAGATGCTGCTGCGCCCGCTGAGTTTCTCCAGCTTTTTTGTGTACCTTCGAGTTTCCAGCATCCGCAGTTCCTTCTTAAACACAAGGACCAGAGGACATAGATTTAAGGTGAGGGGGGGAAAGACTTAATGGGAATCAGAGGAGTAACTTGTTCACGCAAAGGGTGGTGGATGTATGGAACAAGCTGTCGGAGGACGCAGTTGAGGCTGGGACTATCCGTTGGACAGGAATATAGATAGGACGTTTGGAGGGATATGGACCAAACGTGGGTTGGTGGGACTAGCGTAGCTGGGACATGTTGGCCAAAGGGCCTGTTTCCACGCTGTACGACTACATGACTATCAATTTAACTAAGCCTAAAAGGCCTGTCCCACTGTACCAGCTAATTCAAGTTCTTTCGATTTTCCCCTGATTCGAACTCGGAGAATTACGGTAATAGCCGCTCGTCGGTACTCGGGGCTCTCGTGGACGTTTTTCAACATGTTGAAGAATCTTCACGAGTCTTCACGAGCTTATCGCATTTCCCGAGTACCTGCCGTTAGCGTTACGAACCGCTAAGAGACGTCCCGAGCTCCGACGTACCCGCTACATACATTCTACGTGCTCGCTTACCACGAGTTTGATCTTTTTTTAAACTCGGGAGAGCTCTTGAATTACCTCGTACAGTGGGACAGCTCCTTAAAAATAAAAGGTACACAAAAATGCTGGAGAAACTCTGCGGGTGCAGCAGCATCTATGGAGCGAAGGAAATAGGCGACGTTTCGGGCCGAAACCCTTCTTCAGACTGATGGGGGGTGGGGGGGAGAAGGAAGGAAAAAGGGAGGAGGAGGAGCCCGAGGGCGGGGGGATGGGAGGAGACAGCTCGAGGGTTAAGGAAGGGGAGGAGACAGCAAGGGCTAGCAAAACTGGGAGAATTCAACGTTGATGCCACCGGACGCAAGCAACCCAGGCGGAATATGAGGTGCTGTTCCTCCAATTTCCGGTGTTGCTCACTCTGGCAATGGAGGAGACCCAGGACAGAGAGGTCGGATTGGGAATGGGAGGGGGAGTTGAAGTGCTGAGCCACCGGGAGTTCAGGTCGGTTATTGCGGACTGAGCGGAGGTGTTCGGCGAAACGATCGCCCAACCTCCGCATAGTCTCCCCGCTGTAAATCAGCTGACATCTAGAGCAGCGGATGCAGTAGATGAGGTTGGAGGAGATACAGGTGAACCTTTGTCGCACCTGGAACGACTGCTTGGGTCCTTGAATGGAGTCGAGGGGGGAGGTGAAGGGACAGGTGTTGCATTTCTTGCGGTTGCAACGGAAAGTGCCCGGGGAGGGGGTGGTACGGGAGGGAAGGGAAGAATTGACAAGGGAGTTGCGGAGGGAGCGGTCTATTGACAAGGGAGTTGCGGAGGGAGCGGTCTATTGACAAGGGAGTTGCGGAGGGAGCGGAGGCAGTTTCACAACCTCCTCTCTAACTTGTCTACTCCTTAAAAATAAAGACTGCTACCTGTTCCCTCCTGGACTTGCTGCCTGTAGCATTCCTTTCTTTGTAAAATGATCACACACGCACACACAGGCATATCACAGCATTTATATGGGTAGTGGGATTCAATCATTTCTTCAAGCTGCCGTTCATACATACAGGACCAAATACTGGTGTAAAAAGATAAACAGGAAAAAGGATGTTAAAGCGAGTGACAAAATAAATGCACAACCCAGTTCAAACACATTCAATGTGTTGAAAGAAATTGTGAATTCCACACTGGGATTTGATTTACAGCAACTGATAAAACTGTAGGAAAACATAAAGTGCCTGTCCCACTTGGCAAATTTTTCGGCGACTGCTGGCATCATTGACTGGCGTATCAGGTCACCGAAAAGGTGGTGGCGTGATGCAGCGTGGCACGATGACGTATTGACGCGTGGTGTCTCCTCAAGTGGCACGATATTTTTTTTGTCGCCGCTGGATTTTGAAATGTTCAAAATCTTTCCCCGACCCTGATACGTTCAGTCAATGACGCCGGCAGTCACCGAGAAAATCGGCAAGTGGGACAGGCAACTTAAAGCGTTGGAGTAACTCAGCGGGTCAGTCAACATCAGGAAAGGGAAGATGGATGATGTTTTCGGTCTGTTTCTTTAGGTTGAAGATGGTTCACAATCCAAAATGGCACCTGTCCTTTCCCTCCACAGATGCTGCCTGACCTGTTTAGTTCCTCCAGTACTTTGTGCTTTGCTCAAGATTCCAGCATCTGCAGTTTCTTGTGTCTCGATAAAAACGAGAGGATTTATTTCATCATTAGTGTCGCACATTTTTAATTAGAGACACTGCTACAATTATATGGTGCTGGTGTCTATAACCATTAATTAAATGAGCTGTGAGAAAGTATTAATAGTAAGATTAAACGAGAACTTACCAGTTTGAAGTTTGATCGTTATTTTATGAGGAGTAACGTTGAGGGATTACGTGAAGAACCCCGCCAGGACGCATGCGTGTTATTCTTCAAAGCAGCGGTGTGAAATCACAGATAACTGTAAGGACTAAACATAGTAAGATTAGAGAAGAGATACCAGTTGAGTATATGATCAAGGGTGGGAGCGGAGGGCACGTAATCCCTCAACGTTACTCCTCATAAAATAACGATCAAACTTCAAACTGGTAAGTTCTCGTTTAATCTTACTATTTTACTTCGGAGTCACGTGAGTGACTACGTGAAGATTTTAAAGCTCTGTGATTTCATGCCTTGGAAACAGGTCCATGCATCACATCTGCCTTGAATATGGGTGAATAGTGTTAACATCATTAGACATCAATACGATATTGAAAACCCAACGATAAATATATTAACACCAAATTATAGCCCCTATTTATGGGGTAAATTATATTACAGAACTTAAAATTGTTTCTGAAAATGTTCCAGGTTTAATGACTGGTTTGTTATAAAATCATTGGAAAGTTTTCTCCGTTGACCATCCTGCTGTCTTGAGGATTTGGTCCATAGGAACATCCAACTTCATAGCTGCCGATGTAGCGGCAGCCCTGGTGGAGTGAGATTTAAAATGCTAGTGTCTACTCCAGCATTATTAGGACATGTTTTAGCCATCTAGAGATGGTCTGGACTGTCACTGTTTTGAGTGGCTGTTTGTAGCTGATTAAAAGTGACATTTCTTTACCTCTGATGATCTTCGTATACTCCATATATAATAGTAAGTGTGTTACAATACAGAGATGACCATCTGTCGGGTAGGCCCTGAATTCTGTTATTAGGCCTGCTGACCCCTGTCGGTTCTGTTTGACTATTTCATTGATGTGAAAAGTTAAATTTCCAGATGAAATAGTCATGTTGTCCAGCCTTAGGTTCTGTAGTGACTGGACCCTTTGTGCCGTGACCAAGGCCATCAGCATGACTGTTTTCATAGTCAGCTTCTGTAGGGACAGAGCTGTAGCTGGAGACCAGTTTCTTAACATGGTCAGTACAATGCTCACATCCCATATTTGGGAGTACCTGGTTCTTGGGGGATTAACATTAAAATGCCCCTCATGAGTTTGGTTACCAGTGTGTGTCCCAACAGAATGCCGCTCTGTTCCTTGCCACGGGTATGTTGACAGAGCACTTCTGACGCAGTTGATGGCACTATGACTGAGCCTCGCATCGTAATGGAGGCTTGCCAGGAATTCCAGAACAGACGGGATGTTCATAGATCTGTGGGTGATCTTTCCTTTGTTGCCGGATGGACCAGTATATTAGGTCTATGATGGATGGTGATGCATGGTTCTAATACCATGTCTAATATCACCGGGAACCATGGTTGAGTAGGCCAATCGGTTACTATCAAAATACCAGACACAGAGTCTTGCTGTATTTTCCTTAATACCCGACTGATGAGGCAGGAAGGAGGGAATGCATAAATAAACAATTTCCCCCCAATGCAGCGAAAATGCATCTGTTGCCGCTGCCCCATGTCTGGTTCCCATGAAACATAATTTGATAACTGGTGATTGAGCCTGGATGCGAAAAGATCGATATCTGGTGTTCCATACCGTGCTGTAATTTCAGCAAATACATTTTTATCCAACATCCATTCAGTGTTTTCATTGAATTTGCGTGACCTGGTGTCTGCCACTAAATTTAGTTTACCTGGTAAGTAGGTAGCTGATATCCAAATATCTCTCTGGATACACCATTGCCAAATTGTGTTGGCCAGATTGTCACATGATGTCGATTTGTTTCCACCCATAAGGTTGATATATGCTACCACGGTGGTGTTGTCAATTTGTAGTCTAACATGCTGGTGATTTAACCCAGAACAATATGGCTTAAGGCCATGGAATGCACTTAACATTTCCAAGTAGTTTATGCCCAGTGTTTGTAATAATGATGCCTCCTGTGCATTCCATCTCCCTCCACAGCTGGAGATGGAATTGGTAGCACCCCAACCAAGTGCACTGGCATCAGTTTGTAGTACCATAGACGGGTTGCTGATAATTATTGGATTGGGACAATACCTGATGTTATGTTCCCACCATTTTAGTTCCATTATGGCCTCTGTTGGTAGCTTCATTGGTCTGTCAAAATGGCCACCCTTAATTTTGAGTGCTCTTATTTGTGCTCTCTGTAAAGTTCGATAGTGTAAAGGTCCGAATTGTGTGGCTGGAAATGCAGCCACTATCGTCCCAATTATTCTAGCTACCAGTCTAATGGATGGTTTGGTGATGTCAATGATTTCGCTACAAGCCTCTATTAAGGCTGCAACCTTTTCTTTCGGCAAAGTCACTGACATGAGAACTGAGTTAATGGTGAACCCCACATAATCCATTTTTGTTGAAGGCGTTAATTTAGACTTAACTGGATGGATGATAAACCCCAGTTTTTCAAACAATTGTTTTGTGGCTGCTACCGCTTGTTTAGCCAATTCCAAAGTTTTGCCAACAATAAGTATGTCATCTAGATATGCCATTACCATGTGTTTTTGTTTCCGCAGTAACGCTAGGGCTGGTTTCAAAATTTTTGTGAACAGCCTGGGGGCTGATGTTAGGGCATTAGGTAGTGCGCTGTATTGCCAGCGCTGACCCATCCAGTTGAATTTTAAATAACATCTGTGGTCACCTCTTGTGGGTAACTGTATAGTAAGCATCTTTTAAAACGATGCTTGCCATGTAGTAACCTTTGGAAATCAATTGCTTAGCAGTAACAAAGGTTTCCATCTTGAAATGAATATATTGTACAAAGGTATTCAAAATAGTCAAATCGATGATGATGATGCGGCAACCACCATCTTTCTTGTTTTTTATAAAGATGTTGGACACGAATTCCTGTGATTCGTGTTGGGTTTTCTCAATTACTCCTTTTTTATATAGCCGCTGTAATTCAGCATGTGCTTTAGATTTTTCTATGCCTGTGAGCACGAACATTCGGTTCGGTACATGCTGAACTGGAGGGTTATGTTTTTGTATAAATTCTATGGTATAACCCTGGATACTGCTTAGAATATAAGTGTCGGTAGTTAACTTATTCCATGCATCCAAATAATATCGTAGTCTCCCACCAACTTCCATGCTCCCTTTAATTCTTAAGGAACCAGACCCACCTACCTCCATGGTTACCAGTGGTAGGTATGATATTTCTTCGGCATCCACCGTGGACGTTGAGGCGCTGTTGTCTGGGTCTGTAGTTGGGTTGGTGTTGAGGGCTTGCGCATTTTCCAGGAAGGTCGGTCTGGGCCATGGCCTAAAAGAGACCGATGTTGGGTGTTCCTGGTTTTTGCGCTTTCTCCAGTTGGTCTTGGCCGATTGGTGGGTGCGTAGGGGTGATGTTTTTGGCCGTAGTAGCTTTTGGATGCTGCTTTTATGAGCCCCAGGGTTTTCGCCTCTTCGTCAAGTTCTTTGACTTGTTTTGATAAATCCCCTCCAAATAGTAGTATTGATGGTTTGGAGGTTCCAGGTTTGCAGAGGCCTGCAAATTTGGGGTCTAAAGCCGGTTGGATAGCACTTTTCCTAATATTGTTTAACTCGTATTGTGAGTTGCACAGTAAAGCCAATGCATCTTGGTGGTCTTGGGTCATGTTTTGCTCATTCAATGTGCGGGCAAAAGCCGTAATTCCTGCTGTTAGGACTTTTAGGACTTTCTTTTTTTTTTAAGTCCCTGGTTCTAATTGATGCCCCGACATGTTTCCAGATGCACTGGTTGACACTGGGAACATTTAGCGACTTGCAGTTCCCTGGTGGTAAGTGTCGTGCTGTGGTGTCCGATAATGCCTGTCCCTGTAGTTGGTTAAAAGACATGTAGTCAATGCTTGCCGTTATTTTCGGCTCCAGGTTTAGGCCAGTTTGGTCGGGTTGGATAAACTGGGACACCATATCCAACATGTTTTCTTTCACCCCAGGCATACTAGGGGTATGTTGATCACTCCCCGCTTCAGGGTCAGCCCAGAATTGACCCTCCGTGCTCCCCTCTGATGAGGGAGAAACACTGTGCAGCCCCACAAGAGGTACTGCTGTGGGGCTTACTAACTGCCCACTGTGGCTAGCCTCCATCTCCCGGAGCCTGCCACTTTGGAGTATTTCCTCCAGCAGCCGCTCCAACCGGCTCCAATGCTCACGGGTACTGGCCGCTCGCGGCTGCTCCTGTTCCCCCAGCCGCTCCAACCGGCCCCAATGCTCACGGGCACTGGCCGCTCGTGGCTGTTCCTGATCCTGCAGCCGCTCCAACCGGCTCCAATGCTCACGGGCACTAGCCGTCGCGGCTGCTTTTGTTCTCCGCTCCCAGCCGCTCCAACCGGCTCCAATGCGCACGGGCACTGGCCGCTCGCGGCTGCTCCTGAAGCCGCTCCAACCGGTCCCAATGCTCACAGGCACTGGTCGCTCGCGGCTATTCAGAGTCGGACTCATCGGAGTCAACGACTCTGTTAGTTTTTTGCTTCGCTTTACCGCCCGGCCGTGGCCGGTGCGGGAGCGAAGTCGGGCACAGCTGTTCCCATTTCGGGAGATTGGCGTGCCGTTGGCTGCTGCTGCCGGCTGCCCGCAACTCCGCGGTTCTCCCCCACCAGCTTTTCCGCAGCCTTCGTGGATCTGGTCCATGTCTCCACCTGTAAGGTAAGTGGAAGGAACGCAGAGTCTCCTTACCTGCTGTTCCCGGCTTTCAAATTCTGCCGCTAAGGGAACGTCGTTCCCCCTGCTGTGACTCATTGCAATGCGTGTAGCGATATGACACGCATGCGTTCTTCACGTAGTCACTCACATGACTCCGAAGTAAAATTTATTAGTTTGCAACTGTGGAGCAATCACATTTTTGCATGTATTTAGACCATAAGACAATAATAATAATAATAATAATAATAATAATAATAATAATAATAATAATAATAATAATAATAATAATAATAATATTAATATTAATAATAATAATAATATTAAATACTTTATTTATCCCCTCAGGGAAATTCAGGTCCAGAAGCCCCCAACCAACAAACCCACACATTCAAAACGAAAGCAGACAGAAAAATACATAAAATACAATACTGAGAGCAATAAATACTTAAAAAGATCAATAATTAACAAAATTTTTTTAATGCAAAAATGCAAAAACACATCCCCCTACAGCCTAGTGCTCCGTATTATACAACCTAATGGCTGCAGGGGTGAAGGATCTCCTGAATCGCTCCGTACTACAGCGCAGGTAGAGGAGCCGGTCGTTGTTCCGATGTGCTCTTTTGACCCTCCATAGGAATCCATACACTGACATAGGAGCAGAGTTCGGTCATTCGGCCCATCGAGTCTTCTCCACCATTCCACCTCTGATGCACCAAAGAAAACAATCCAAGTCTGCCCAACCTCTCTGGTCATTTAGGAAACTTTGTTAAAGGAGACACAAGAAACTTCAAATGTTGGAGCCTTGAGCAAATCAGAGAGTGCAAGCTGGTAAGGCGGCATCCGTGGAGGAATGTATTGGCAACGTTTTAGGTCGGGTCCTTTCTTCAGGTTTTAGGCTTTGGATTTTTGAGATACAGCGCGGAAACGGGCCCTTAAGCCCATCAAGTCCCCGCCGACTGGCGATCACCTCATACATTAGCATCATCACACACACTAGTTACAATTTACATTCTTTACCGAAGCCAATCAACCTACAAACCTGTACGCCTTTGGAGTGTGGGGGGAAACCGGGGCATCTGGAGAAAACCCACGTGGTCACAGGGCAAACGTACAAACTACCTACAGACAGCACCGGTGGGCAGGATCGAACCTGGGTCTCTGGCGCTGTGAGGCAGCAACTCTACCCCTGCGCCACCGTGCCGGCCCTTCTCTGCCTAACTGTCTCCGACTACATTCTATCTTTGGCCCGCCCACTTCCCTAACATCAGTCTGAAGGGTCTCGACCCGAAACGTCGCCCATTCCTTCTCTACAGAGATGCTGCCTGTCCCGCTGAGTTACTACCTTTATTTTCCTTATATGCAGATGATAACAATGAGTTAATCACCGATCCAACCAGCAAGATAAATACAAATCGCAATGTTCCTAAGTTCTCTGGTCTTGCTGATGAATATTGCCACAGCTTTGCGTTGTATCCAACCTCCACAATTTTAGATTACCGTAAGTTGTGGGATGCAGCGAGATGCAGTCTCCGCACTGCCTTTAAAGGGGCGCTTTCTGCAATCCAGCAATTCTAATAATAATAATAATAATAATACATTTTATTTATGGGCGCCTTTCAAGAGTCTCAAGGACACCTTACAAAAATTTAGCAGGTAGAGGAAAAACATGGAAGGGGAATGAAATAAATAGTAGAAACATGACTAGTACACAAAGTAAAGACGGAATTCAATACAAAACGCAATATGAGGCAATTAATCCACAGATGAAAAGGGAGGGGGACGTGGGGCTAAGGATAGGCAGATGTGAAGAGATGGGTCTTGAGGCGGGACTGGAAGATGGTGAGAGACACAGAATTGCGGATCAGTTGGGGGAGGGAGTTCCAGAGCCTGGGAGCTGCCCTGGAGAAGGCTCTGTCCCCAAAACTGCGGAGGTTGGACTTGTGGATGGAGAGGAGACCGGCTGATGTGGATCTGAGGGACCGTGAGGGTTGGTAGGGGGAGAGGAGGTCAGTGAGATATGGGGGGGCCAGATGGTGGAGGGCTTTGTAGGTGAGGATCAGGATTTTGTAGTTGATCCGGTGGGAGATGGGAAGCCAGTGAAGTTGTTTGAGGACTGGAGTGATGTGATGCCAGGATTCGGTGTGTGTAATGAGTCGGGCGGCTGCGTTTCTGGGCAGGAAACAGCGCTCAGACGGGACACATCTGAAGAATCACCGTCACTGATCTGCTCAGGACTCACCTAAATATGGACCCACGGAAGGTTCGATTCCTGACTCGCCAAAGTGTATCACTTTATTTCAGCGATACATTACGATACGATACGGTACGATACGGTGCAATACAATACATTACGATACGTCATGATGGGATACGATACAATACGTGACGATACTATACGATACAGTACAATATGATACAATGGGATACAATACGATACGTTACGATACAATACGATATTGTACGATGGGGTTCCGATACGTAAAGGGCCTGTCACACTTTCCTGAGTTACTCACAAATTCTCCCGAGTTTTCCCTTTAATTCAAACTCGGAGAATGTCCATAGCAAGTCCGTAGCGAGTCAGTAGGAGGTCGTAGGAGTCCGTAGATATATCGTAGAGGCTCGTTATGCCAGCCGTTGGTACTTGGGGCATCAGGTAAGCCGGGACATTTTTTCCAGCATGACAAAAAAGTCCACGAGTAAAAAGATAGTCGGGAGGTGGAGTTCGTCGATCACAGAAATCTTGATTTTTTTTTTAAGGTCCTTTCAACGCGGCAGAGGACTCGGGAAAGTGGGACAGGCCCTTAACCATGGGGTACGATACATTACAATACAAGACAATACGTTATAATACGATACAATACGTTACGATACGATAGAACTTTATTTATCCCAGGAGGGTAATTGATCTGCCAACAGACAGATGGCACAATGGGCTAAGTGTTCGGCTGGCGACCGGAAGGTGGCCGGTTCGAATCCCGCTTGGAGTGCATACTGTCGTTGTGTCCTTGGGCAAGACACTTCACCCACCTTTGCCTGTGTGTGAATGTGTGTGAATGTGTGTGAGTGATTGGTGGTGGTCGGAGGGGCCGTAGGCGCAGAATGGCAGCCACGCTTCCGTCAGTCTGCCCCAGGGCAACTGTGGCTACAGAAGTAGCTTACCACAACCGAGTGTGACTGAGGAGTGAATGAATAATGCGATGTAAAGCACCTTGAGTATTAGAAAGGCGCTATATAAATCCCATCCATTATTATTATTATTATAAAAACACAAGATACATGAAATATGAAATGAAAGTGTGGAAAACAGGCCCTTCGGCCCACCGAATGCCTGCCAGCCCACAATCACCCATACACTAGTATAATCCTGCACACTCGGGTCAATTTACAGGAGCCAATTAACATACAAACCTGCACGCCTTTGGAGTGTGGGAGGAATCCGGAGCACCCGGAGAAAACCCACATGGTCTCAGGGAGAGGGTACAACCTCCATACAGACAGCAACCGAGGACAGGATCAAACCATTGTTATCATAATCATAATCATACTTTATTAGCTAAGTATGTTTTGCAACATACGAGGAATTTGATTTGAGTAGAGTTGCTGCCTTACAGCGCCAGAAACCCGGGTTCGATCCCGACTACGGGGTACTTGTCTGTACGTTTTCCCCGTGACCTGCGCGGGTTTTCTCTGAGATCTTCGGTTCCCTCCCACACTCCAAAGAGGTACAGGTTTGTAGGTTAATTGGCTTGGTACAAATGTAAATTGCCCCTAAAGTTAACGTGCGGGGATCTCTGGTCAGTGTGGACTCGGTGTGCGGAAGGGCAAGTTTCCGTGCTGTATCTCCAAACTAAACTAACCAAAGATAGTGTATGAGGTGATCACACTACTATGGCTGTGTGTCTGCAAAACAGGTTAAACTTACTCAATCGAATCGGTGGGCGAGTACATCACGTGGCATTGTGCTAAGCCACGCAGAGCAACTTTCACAGTCTGAACTATCAGATCACAGGTAGGGCAATAATTAACCAGCCACAATTGTACTCAGAACCTTTAGGCTAGGGAGGGTAAGAAAAAAATCAGGACGGGATTCTACTTCTCATTATTATCCGATGATTCGCAAAGAAAAAAAGACTTGCATTCTTATAGTGCATTTGTAAACTCAATTCTTTAAACACTTTTCATAATCGTAATCATACTTTATTAGCCAAGTATGTTTTGCAACATATGAGGAATTTCATTTGCCACACAGTCATACTAATAAAATGCAACAGAACACAAAAAACACATTTTAACATAAACATCCACCACAGTGACCCCTCCACATTCCTCACTGTGATGGAAGGCGAAAAAATAAAGTTCAATCTTTTCCATTCTTTGGTCTCCCGCGGTCAGGGGCCTCGAGCCTTCCGTTGACGGGACGATCTCACTCCTGTAGCCGGCGGCGGGCTTCCGCGTCGGGGGAATCGAACTCCTGCATTGGGGGGAGGGATCTCAGCTCCACCACGCCGGCCGATCTGACCCCGGATCGGGGCTGGTCGAACCACCTGCGTCGTTTGGAGCTTCCCGACTTTGGTCTCAACCCGAGACTGCGAGCTCCTGGATGTTAAAGTCCGCAGGCCGCAGTTGGAGCATCGATCCTAGGCAAGGGACCGGTTCTGATGGTAAGTCCACGGCCCCGGCGGGCTCAAAGTCAGTCCCGAGCAGGGATCTGGAAAACAATCGTATCTCCGGCAAGGTAAGCGATTGAAGTGCAAAATGGTGAACACAGCAACCTTTTTCTACGTAGCAGATTTTGAGTAAAAGGAAACTGAAAATGAACAGATAAGTTATTTCAATGAGTGCAAGAAGGAACTGCAGATGCTGGTTTACACCAAAGTTAGACACAAAGTGCTGGAGTAACTCAGAGGGACAGGCAGCATCTTGGCTATGGAGGCTGGGGAGTCCAAAGTCAATGGATATTTTTAAGGTAGTGATAGATAGATTCTTGATTAGTACGGGTGTGAGGAGTTATGGGGAGAAGGCAGGAGAATGGGGTTGAGAAGGAAAGATAGATCAGCCATGATTGAATGGCGGAGTAGACTTGATAAGCCAAATGGCCTAATTCTGCTCGGATCACATATGAAGTTATGAGCATTTCTGGAGAAAAGGATTGGGTGACGTTTCAGGTCTAGACCCTTCGTCAGACGATGAGTCGGGGAGGGATTACAATATTCTGCTTCAATGGTGTGGATTAGGGGGTTATCATTGGCCAGAATAAACTAAGAAGAGTAAAACAGAGTAAAGCACAAAGAGCTGGATCAACTCAGCGGGTTGGGCAGCATCAGTGGAGGGAATGGATAGGTGATGTTTCGGGTCAGGATCCCTCTCCAGTATGAAGAAGAGTTCCGACCCAAATCTGTCCATTCCCTGCCTGACCCACTGAGTTACTCCAGCACTCTGCGCTTTACCTGAAGATTCCAGGATCTGCAGTTCTTTGTGCCTCAAGAATAGCCAGAGACTCAGTTTAATGTGAAGATAGACACTAAAGCTGGAGTCACTCAACCGGTCAGGCAGCATCAGTGGAAAAATAGGTGATGTTTCAGGTGGAGACCCTTCTTCAGGTTCTTCTTCTTCTTTCGTGTGGCGTGCACAGCCTAAAGTTGTAGGACAACTTGTTCTATTTGATCTTCCGTTTGTGCACGTCGAGTTGATTGCATTAGTCGAAACAGGGCGGACCACATGAAGGTTGCAATCTTCCACCCCTTCTTCAGACTGAGAGGTGGTGATGTATCTCTTGTTTCCCTTGCACCAAGACTCTCAGTCTGAAGAAGGGTCTCGACCCAAAACATCACCTATTCATTTACTCCGGAGATGCTGCCTGTCCCACTGAGTTACGCCAGTTTTTTGTGTCCGTCTTCGGTTTTAACCAGCATCTGCAGTCCCTTCCTACACATACTCAGTCTAATGTATTGGCTACTAGGTAGCATCACTAGTAGGTGTCCAGAATTTCTTTGATGCGTGGTCTTATCTGGACTCCCTGTACCAGTTTGCCACCCTTGATGTTTGTGTGAAGTCACTAAATGTGCGCGGACACATAACCAACCAAGACAGAGGCAGGGTTGCGGACAGCTGATGCACAAGTTACCCTTCATTGAAGAATAGGAAAGATCCAAATATAACTACGGTGTTCCCAAACCTGTTAGACTTTAGTAATACAGTGCGGAAACAGGCCCTTCGGCCAACCGGGTCCGTGCCGACCAGCGATCATCCCGTACACTTTGCACTATCCCACACACACTAGGGACAATTTACAATTTACAGAAGCCAATTAGCCTACAATACCTGTGCGCCTTCAGAGCTTTGGAGGAAACCGGAGCACCCGGAGAAAACCCACGCAGGTCATGGGGAGAACGTACAAACTCCGTACAGAGAGCACCCGTGGTCAGGAATCGAGCCCGGGTCTCAGACACTGTGAGGCAGCAACTCTACCGCTGCGCCACCGTGCCTCACTGTCCTAAGATCTGATGAGGTGATAATATTCCTCATTTGTGTCTGTATTCGAAGAACGGCGTACAAATGCCTCTGAGAAACCTTTCCCTTTAAGAACAAGCATCTCCAAAAAAAAAAAAAAATGAAAAAGAGTGACACATATTTCGAATTACTTTGAAATATGCTATCATCCACTTGACGGTAACTAATCCAGTTAATTAACTATTTTTCGTAGGTTGCGTTGGGCATGATCTGGGTGATGTATTAACTTGCTTGATGTTAATTAATAATAGCAATATGATGGTGGAGAAAGCTGACTGCATTTAGCCTGGAGACTTGACTGTGACACTCTTGGATAACCACTTAGCTTAGTCACGACCAAGCAACCCTTGAATATTTTTAGACTATTGCGTGACACACTAACTTTACATGAGAATTGCCGGTGCCTTTTTTGTTTCTAATTACTATGTGTACCCTGCAGGGATGTTGTGGACAAGATTCCACTTTGGCTGCGAATATAATTGGAGACACAAGAAACTACACAATCTCCAGCAGCAAACAAACCACTGCAGGAACACGATGACTGTTTCGCTGAAGACGTGGAAACATAGAAACATAGAAATTAGGTGCAGGAGTAGGCCATTCGGCCCTTCGAGCCTGCACCGCCATTCAATATGATCATGGCTGATCATCCAACTCAGTATCCTGTACCTGCCTTCACTCCATACCCCCTGATCCCTTTAGCCACAAGGGCCACATCTAACTCCCTCTTAAATATAGCCAATGAACTGGCCTCAACTACCTTCTGTGGCAGAGAATTCCAGAGATTCACCACTCTCTGTGTGAAAAATGTTTTCCTCATCTCGGTCCTAAAAGATTTCCCCCTTACCCTTAAACTGTGACCCCTTGTTCTGGACTTCCCCAACATCGGGAACAATCTTCCTGCATCTAGCCTGTCCAACCCCTTAAGAATTTTGTAAGTTTCTATAAGATTCCCCCTCAATCTTCTACTTGCGCTCGATCCGCCAAGGCCTGCTGGATCTCCCGGTTGCCAACTCTCCTTCCCATTCCCACATTGACCTTTCTGTCCTGGGCCTCCTCCACTGCCAGAGAAACTTGCCGATTAGTGAAAGGCCTGGATAGAGTGGACATAGAGAGGATGTTTCCACTAGTGGGAAAGTCTGGGACCAGAGGTCATAGTCTCTGAATTAAAGGAAGGAGATAAGGTGAAATGACTTTAGTCAGAGGGTGGTGAACCTGTGGAATTAATTGCCACAGAAAGCCGTCAATGGATATTTTTAAGGCACAGATAGATAGATTAGTACAAGTGTCAGGTGTTATCGGAGAAAGCAGGAGAATGGGGTTAAGAGGGAAAGATGGATCGGACATGATTGAACTGCGGAGTAGACTTGATGGGGCGAATGGCCTAATTCTGCTCCTGTCACTTATGAACTCATGAACAGACGAAAACTGGAGGAACAGCACCTCATATTCTGAAGATAGACACAAAATGCTGGTGTAACTCAGCAAGTCAGGCAACTTCTCCGGAGAGCAAGCACGGACCCGACGGGTTAAACCATCATTTTGTGTCTATCTTCAGTATCAACCAATATCTGCAGTTCCTTCCTACTCATTAGAGCTCATGTTCCACTTGGGTAGCATACAAAGAAAGCTAATGGCATGTTGGCCTTCATAACCAGAGGATTTGAGTATAGGAGTAAATAGGTCCTTCTGCAGTTGTACAGGGCCCTGCTGAGACCACATCTGGAGTACTGTGTGCACTTTTTGTCTCCTAATTTGAGGAAGGACATCCTTGCTATTGAGGCAGTGCAGCGTAGGTTCATGAGGTTAATCCCCAGGATGGCGGGACTGTCATATGAGGAAAGATTGGAAAGAGTGGGCTAGTATTCACTGGAATTTAGAAGGATGAGGGGATATCTTATAAAAGCGTATGACATTGTAAAAGGACTGGACAAGCTAGATGCAGGAAAAATGTCCCCAAAGATAGGGGAATCCAGTACCCAGAGGCCACAGTCTAAGAATGAATGAATCTCTTTATTGTCATTGCACATGGTACAACGAAATTTAAAAGTCAATCCCACGGTGCGATTCAAAAATATATACATATAAAAAAATTACAGATAAATAACAATAGCAGCTGAGGTATTCAGTGTTGTACAGTTATATACAGTTATATAGTAGTGCAAATGGTTAAGTACGTTCAGGATGTTTTTAAGGTGCTTGTGAGTAAGAACCATTCAGTTGAATGTGAGTGGTATTTCTTATTTTGCATTGTTAAGTCCACGTATGGCTATGGGGTAGAAGCTGTCTCTGAGTCTGTTTGTGCGAGTTTTGAAAGACCTGTACCGTCTGCCAGAGGGCAGCTGGTGGAACAGGTTGTGTCCAGGGTGGGAAGGGTCCTTCAGGATGTTGGCTGCCCTGCCAAAGCAGCGAGAGCTGAAGATGTCCTTCAGGGAGGGCAGTGGGCAGCCAGTGATTTTTTGTGCGGTGTTGATGACCCTTTGAAGGGCTCTCCTGTCCGCTGCAGAGCAGCTGGCATGCCATGTGGTTATACAGTACGCCAGCACACTCTCGATGGAGCAGCGGTAGAAGGACACCAGCAGCTTCTCCTCCAGGTTGTTTTTCCTCAGGAAAGTAGAGTCCTCAGAAAGTAGAGTCGCTGCTGGGCCTTCTTGACTGCTGTGGTGGTGTTTGTAGTCCAGGAGAGATCCTCCGTAATTTGTGTGCCCAGGAATCTGAAGTCTGAGACCCTTTCCACACGGTCCCCATTGATGAATAGGGGTTTGGGGGCTGCACTGTTCTTACGGAAGTATGATCATTTCCTTTGTTTTTGTGGTGTTTAGGATGAGGTTGTTGTCATAAAGGGGTAGGCCATTTAAAACTGAGATGGGGAAAAAAAATTCACCCAGAGAGTTGTGAATTTGTGGAATTCTCTGCCACAGAAGGCAGTGGAGGCCAATTCACTAGATTAATTTAAAAGAGAGTTAGATATAGTTCTCGGGGCTAGCGGAATCAAGGGATATGGGGAGAGGCAGGCACGGGTTACCGATTGTAAATAATCAGCCATGATCGCAATGAATGGCAGTGCTGACTAAAAGGGCTAAATGGCCTCCTCCTGTACCTATTGTCTATGTTTCTAACCCAATGTTATGAACATTGAATTCTCCAATTTAGGTAACCTCCAACAAACCTCCCCACCCCCCTGTCATTTTAGAGACCCCTGCCATGGACCACAGACACTGGCTACACAGCCCATGTGATCTCTCAGCCCCCTGTACTCCAAGAAGAACAGGCCATGTCTCTGCAATCTCTCCTGACAACTGAGCGGCACGGTGGCGCAGCGGTAGAGTTGCTGCCTTACAGCACCAGAGTCCCGGGTTCGATCCTGACCATGGGCGCTGTCTGTACGGAGTTTGTACGTTCTTCCCGTGACCTGCGTGAGTTTTCTCCAGGATCTCCAGTTTCCTCCCGCACTCCAAGAATGTTTGTAGGTTAATTGGCTTGGTATAAATGTAAATTGTCCCAAGTGTGGGTAGGACGGCATTAGTGTGCAGGGAGGGGGTTGTTGGTCGGCTGGGACCCGGTGAAGCCAAGGGGCCTGTTTCCGTGCTGCATCTCCAAAACTAAACTAAATTATCCTCAAGACCTCCAATCCAGGCAGCAATCATGAAACTTTTTTGTGCCTTTCTCCAGCTTAATTGCCTCTTTCCACCTATACTCAATATATTACATATTCTCAAATGTAACTTGGCTTAGTTTAGTTTAGAGTTACAGCACAGAAACAGGCCCTGCGGCCCACCGGGCCCGCACTGGCCAGCGATCCCTACACATTAACACTCTCCTATACACGAGGGACAATTTACATTTATACCAAGCCAATTAATCTACAAACCTGTACCTCTTTGGGGTGTGGGAGGAAATCAAAGATCTCGGAGAAAACCCAGGCAGGTCACGGGGAGAACGTGCAAACTCCATACACGCAGCACCCGGTCAGAATCGAACCCGGAGCTCTGGCGGTGTAAGGTCTATCGCTGCGCCACCGTGCCGCACACTAATTCTCTGAACTTTCACCTTATCTATTCCCCTCATGATTTTTATATATCTCTATAAGATCATCACTCATCCTCCTGCACTCCAAGTAATAATGTCCTACTAATGCTGGTAATAAGCTAGCGAAAGGATCAGGACCCTTATTTAGATGGAGTCTGACACCTGAGATCGATAAGTAGATTTTTGATTAGTACGGGTGTCAAGGGTTATGGGGAGAAGGCAGGAAAATGGGGCTAGGAGGGAGAGATGGATCAACCATGATTGAATGGCGGATAGACCTGATGGGCCGAATGGCCTAATTCTACTATCACTTATGACCTTATGATCCCACAATCTAGCACTATTCTATACACTAGGGACAAGTTAAAATTTTTACCGAAGCCACATTATCCGACAAACCTGCACGTCTTTGGAGTGTGGGAGGAGACCGGCGCTCCCGAGACCTTCTGACCTCAGGCCATCAGTTGCCGGCCCGGGTTTGTTCTGGCCTCTCCTCGCCTCAAGTTTACCCATCTCCCAACCTCCCCACTATCTTTCAGTCCGAAGAAGGGTCCCGGCCCGAAACGTCACCTATCCCTTCTCTCCAGAGATGTTGCCTCATCCACTCAGTTACACCAGTATTTTGTGTCCATCTCTGGAGTAAAACATCATCTGCAGTTCCTTTCTGCCCACACACTCATGTCCATTCCTTCTTCAGTTAAAGAAAGCAATGGAAATAAAGATACGAAATAATGAAAAGCTGACTGTCTATCAATTCTCTAACACTTTCCACACCACCAGTCCAGTAGTATTCTGTGGGAACCTCTCTTCTTACACAAAGACCGAAAGGGCCTGTTCCACTTGGGCGTCATTTGCGCGTCATTTATGTGACATCCTAAAAATTGGTTGGCTGGTCGTGACGTGCGCGGGGCACGTGGTGAGGCATGGTGGCTTATCCAGGATTTTGCCGTGCTCAAAATCATCGCGCGCCACCTGCGTGATGTATCCCTTGCGCATGCTGACGTACTGGTGGCACACGCTGACGTACTGACGGCGCACGTGTAGCGCGTGGTGATGTATGGTTACGCACAGTGATGCACGAACATTGCCTATGCTAATTTATTATGCGTCACCGTGCATCAACGTCCGTAACCATGCGCCGCCCATCGGCGTGCCATTTGCGCGTCATTTGAGCACCACATCACGTGCCCACCCGGGTATAAAACGCGCGTAGTTTGTAAAAAAATTTCGCTGGGAAAATCCTTGCCACGGAGATCGGACTAAGCACGAACGACATCGCAAATGGCTTCCCAAAAGAAGCAGGGCCCTCAAGAGCATTTGGCGCGCAACTGTCGTACTGCTAGACGATTTTCGCGCGTCAATGACACGCAAATGACGCCCAAGTGGGACAGGCCCTTAAGTTTAAGCAGCCATCAGAGCAGTTTGGTAGATTGAAATATGAAGAATGGACACAGGCCCCTCGCACCACTGAGACCACACTGACCATCGATCTCCTGTTCACACTAGTTCCGTGACATTACACTTTTGCATCCACTCCCTACTGTAAACCCTAGGGGCCAATTAACCTACAAACCAGCACATCCGGAGGCTGCAGCGCATCGTTGGATCAGCCGAGAACGTTTCTTGGCTGCAACCTTCCCTCCATTGATGAACTGTACACTGCAAGGGCCAGGAAACGAGCGGGCAATATCATCTCTGACCCCTCTCACCCTGGCCACAAACTCTTTGAATTACTTCCCTCTGGAAGGCGACTCCGGATTGTCAAAGCTGCCACAGCCAGACATAAAAACAGCTTTTATCCACGAGTAGTAGCTCTACTCAATAACCAAAAGTCTGTAGCCTCCATTTGCTCTGGTATTTTATTTCATTCTTCTCATGTTTAAATTATAATGTTTTATTTTTAATTGTCCACTGTATATCGTGTTGTTACTTGTGAGCAAAGCACCAAGGCAAATTCCTTGTATGTATATTTACTTGGCTAATAAAATTAATTCAATTCAATTCAATTTAATTCTTTGGGATGTGAGAGGAAACCGGAGGTAACCCACGCAGTCACAGGGGGAACGTGCAAACTCCACACAGCCATCACCCGAGGTCAGGATCGAGCCCGGTTCTCTGGTGCTATGAGGCAGCGGTTCTACCAGTTGCTCCACAATGCCACGAAAGCAAAGAGAATAAAAATTTGATTCGTGTAGGATTGGTGGAAATGGGTGGTCGATGGTGGACGTGGATTTAGTTTAGTTTAGTTTAGAGGTACAGCGTCAAAACAGGCCCTGTGGCCCACCGAGTCCACACCGACCAGCGATTACTGCACACTTACACTATCCTACACCCACGAGGGACAATTTCCATTTATACCAAACCAATTAACCTACAAACCTGCACGTCTATGGAGTGTGGGAGGAAACCGAAGATATCGGGGAAAACCCACGCAGGTCACGGGTCGAACGTACAAACTCCGAACAGACAGCACCCAGACAACACCAGACTGATTCCTGGGATGTCAGGACTTTCATATGAAGAAAGACTGGATAGACTCGGCTTGTACTCGCTAGAATTTAGAAGATTGAGGGGGTATCTTATAGAAACTTACAAAATTCTTAAGGGGTTGGACAGGCTAGATACAGGAAGATTGTTCCCGATGTTGGGGAACTCCAGAACAAGGGGTCACAGTTTAAGGATAAAGGTGAAATATTTTAGGACTGAGATGAGAAAAAACATTTTTTACACAGAGAGTGGCGAATCTCTGGAATTCTCTGCCACAGAAGGTAGTTGAGGCCAGTTCATTGGCTATATTTAAGAGGGAGTTAGATGTGGCCCTTGTGGCTAAAGGGATCAGGGAGTATGGAGAGAAGGCAGGTACAGGGTACCGAGTTGGATGATCAGCCATGATCATATTGAATGGCGGTGCAGGCTCGAAGGGCCGAATGGCCTACTCCTGCACCTATTTTCTATGTTTCTATGTTTCTATGTAGTCAGGATCGAACCCTGGTCTTTGCCGCTGCAAAGCAGCAACTCTATGGCTGCGCCACCGTGCCGCCCTTTGGTGGGCTGAAGGGCCTGTTTCCGTGCTGTTTCACTCTCTGGCTCTCAAGATGCCATGCACAAACAAACGTGTCCAGCCCTTTCCGCGCGCGGCCCCTTGGCATGCAACAGCATAGTATTTGTTGACTGCGATTGCAATGGGCCAAGCCAGGGCTCAACTTGATCGTTGCCCAGATCCACACCCAATGTTTCATCTCTGAAACGCAAGGTAGAGTCAAAAGCTGCAAGAAATGACTTGTCCATACCTAGGGCGCCTCTCAATCACAAGGAGATTATTGGAAAAGCATCCAGCGATGATGGCATTGCTCCAGAAGGCCCAACATGTTCTGTTGAAGGCTCGATAAATCATTTGCTGTCTGCTGTAAATACTTCACACTGGGTGTTACCGAGACACCTTGGGGAAGGAATTTGGCTTTGGCCATTGTTGATAAATGATAGCACGGAGTGTTGAACAACATGGGTGATCTTCATATTTGGCCTTGCTTCCTTGCTTGTCGATGCGTAGCCTTTGCTAATGTAGAGGGGTAGCACTGAGGCGCAGCGTTTGGTGAGCGTTTGGCGCACAGCGCCAGAGACCCGGGTTCGATTCTGACCACGCATCTTGCCTGTGTTAAATTTGTACATTCTCCCTGTGACCGCGTGGGTTTTTCCGGGTGCTCCGGTTTTCACTCACGCTCCAAAGACGTGCAGGTTTGTAAGTTTGTTAGTTTACACCAAAGAGAGACACACGAAATGTTGGAGTAACTCAGCGGGTCAGGCAGCATCTCTAGGGTGCGAAGGAAATAGGTGACGTTTCTGGTCGACGTCCTTCTTCAGACCCATTGATCGCCCATTCACTAGTTATATCCTACACACACACACACACCCCACAGCAAATTTACCGAAGCCGAACAACCGGCAAAACCGCACGTCTTCGGAATGTGGGAGGGACCCAGAGAAAACCCACGCAGTCACAGGGAGAACATGCACACTCCACAAAGACAGCACCAATCCTGGTCAGGATCAATCCTGGGTCTCTGGCGCTGTGAGGCAGCGGTTCTACCGCCGCGCCACTGCGCCTTTGAGTCTTTACCGTGGATCACGCAGCCGAGGAACCACCTCATCAATATAAATGTTGAGAAGGACACAAGTCCATTGGCGGAGTATGCAATTGTCATCATGACTAGCCCAAGGACACCTGAGAAAGGCGCAGGTTACTAATAAGACCCAGAATTTGATTTAGCACAGAGCGGCAACTTGATATTGAGCTTTACGAAGATGAAAGGCTTTAGTTGGGTTCATTTAGATCTGTTTCCAAATACCAGGAAGCACGAACCAACCACGAATAAACCTGAAAAGAAATGTACCTGAGATGCCATTAGTCGTAGAGGTTATAAAGTGGAATTCAGTACCGCAGAGAACGATGAGGCTGAATAATTTAGATGTTTGCGAGTATAAACGCAAGAAAGGAATAGAAAGATATGTTGATGTGATGAATAGGGCTGGAAGGGGCCTGCATCAAATACCACGTGGATCAGATGAATCCAATAGCCTGTTTCTCAGCTGCACCATGGATGGCACGGTGGCGCAACGATAGAGTTGCTGCCTTACAGTACTAGAGAACCGGGTTCGATCCTGACTATGGGTGCTGCCTGTAAGTAATTTCACGTTCTCTTCATAGCCGCATGGGTTTACTCCGACATCTTCGGTTTCCTCCTACACTCTAAAGTGGGTTAATTGGCTTGGTATGAATGAGCAGCACCTCATATTCCGCTTGGGCAGTTTGCACCCTAGCTGCATAAACATTGAGCTCCAATTTCCGGTAGCCCTTGCTGTCTCCTCCCCTTCTCAGCTCTCCCTCAGCCCTCTGGCTCCTCCTCTTCCTTTCTCCTTTCTTCTACCCCCTCCCCAGCCTACATCAGTCTGAAGAAGGGTTTCGGCCTGAAACGTTGCCTATTTCCTTGGCTCCATAGATGCTGCCGCACCCGCTGAGTTTCTCCAGCACTTTTGTCTACCGTGGTATGAATGTAAATTGTTCCTAGTGTGTGTAGGGTAGTGTTATTGTGCGGGGATCGCTGGTCCGAGCGGGCTCGGTGGGCCGAAGGGCCTGTTTCCGCAGTGTATGTCTGAACTAAAGCAAAACGCATTCATGAAAAGCATCTATTCAACATGCAGCATACAATTTGTTTTATGTGTTTATCCTTAGAAGCATTTGAGCTATTCCGCTCAACTCCTCCATTTTATTGTAAACTTCTTGTTTTTCAGGTGGCACATTTGATGACGTTGCTGCCTCACATACATACATACAAATGCTAACACATTTGACGGCACTGGGCCTGTACTCGCTGGAGTCTAAAAGGATGAGGGGTGGACCTCATTGAAACTTACCGAATAGTGAAAGGCCTGGACAGAGTGGATGTGGAGAGGATGTTTCCACTAGTGGGAGGGTCTAGGACCAGAGGTCACAGCCTCAGAATTAAAGGACTTTCCTTTAGGAAGGAGATGAGGAGGAAGTTCTTCAGTCAGAGGGTGGTGAATCTGTGGAATTCATTGCCGCAGAGGACTGTGGAGGCCAAGTCATTGGATATTTTAAGGCAGAGATAGATAGATTCTTGATTGGTATGGGTGCCAAGGGGTTATGGAGAGAAGACAGGAGAATGGGGTTAGGAGGGAGAGATGGATCAGCCATGATTGAATGGCAGAGTCAACTTAATCAGCCATGATTGAATGTCCTAATTCTGCTCATATCACTTATGAACGTATAAACAGTGCCAGAGACCCCAGCTCCATCCTGATCTGCTGGTGGAATGCTGGATTTGGTTATGCAGTAGGTGGTCCATGAAGATTTCAAGGCTGATTTTATATTTCTGCACATCTGCAAACAGTGTCCAAAGCTGAGAGATCTTGCAATTAGACCCGCAGAAAGAAATGATTACATGTTCTGTTTAGTTTATTGTCACGTGCACTGAGGTACAGTGAAAACATTTTTCTTGCGTGCTGCCCAGTCAACAGAAAGACAATACATGATTACACAATCGACCAATTCACAGTGTATAGATATATAAGAGAATAACATTTAGTGCAAGGTAAAGCCAGCAGTGCGATCAAGGATGGCCCGAGGGTCACCAAAAGCACACTGGATAGCCACCAAGTGGTCACAGGAGTGGAAGGTAACCTCATCTCCATTACACAGCTACATCTCTTCACCAGATAAAAGCTGTCCAGGGTCTGACCTCCCCAGAGGAGCGTGGATGGGTGAAGCTCAACAGACTTGGTACTGGAGTTGGGCGTTTCAATGCCAGCGTGTGGAGATGGGGGGGGGGTCCGCCAGAGCCCAGTCTGTGAATGCGGAGCAGAACAACAGACAGCCAACCATGTCATCTCTGGGTGCCCGCTCTACCACCCACCAAATGGAGCTCAGGGCCTGGCAGACATTGACGCAGAGACAACAACCTGGCTGCTCAACACCCGGCTTGAGATCTAACTATTCCTTTGGTTTATGTTTCATTTGCAAGAAGAAGAAGACCAATGAGGTAGATAGTAGTTCAGCGCTGCTCTCTAGTTGTTGGTAGGATGGTTCAGTTGCCTGATAACAGCTGGGAAGAAACTGTCCCTGAATCTGGAGGTGTGCGCGTTTTAACACTTCTGTACCTTTTGCCCGATGGGAGAGGGGAGAAGAGGGAGTGACCAGGATGAGACTCGCCCTTGATTATGCTGCTGGCCTTGCCGAGGCAGCGTGAAGTGTAAATGGAGTCAATGGAAGGGAAATAGATTGTGTGATGGCATGGGCTGCGTCCACAATTTGCTGTAATTTCTTGCGATCTTTCCCAAACCAGGCTGTGGTGCATCCTGATACAATGCTTTCTACGGTGCATCCGTAGAAGTTGGTGAAGGGCCTGTCCCACTTGGGCGACCTAATTGGCGAGTATAGAAAAGTTTTAAAAATTGACATTTTGAAGACCTCCTTCAACCTCCTTCGACTATGTTGAAGACCAGCTTCGACTAGCTACGGGAAAATTGGACACCGAAAAGTGGAGAGTGAAGACGACCTCCTTCGATCTCCTTCGACTATGATGAAGACTATCTACGACTACCTTCGACTACCATTGATTACCTACGAGTAACACGGCGACCTACTACGACCTGCTACGACTGAACCTACGAGTAAAAAAAGTATCGATTTTTTCCATGGCGACCTTTTTTTACTCGCGGGCATTTTTTAACATGGAGAAAAAGACGCCGCGACCAAGCTGAGGCCTCGAGTACGCTGAGTACTCGAGCATGAAGGAGAGTTACGAAGACCTCCTACTACCTTGTGACGACCATGCTGCGAGTATGAGTCGTGGGCAAACTCACCAGAACTCGCGGATTAGGTCGCCCAAGTGGGACAGCCCCTCAAGCCTTCTGATGCCCCTGTCCCACTTAGGAAACCTGAACGGAAACCTCTGGAGACTTTGCGCCCCACCCAAGGTTTCCGTGCGGTTCCCGGAGGTTGTAGGTGGTTGCCGGAGGTTGCAGGTAGTGGAAGCAGGTAGGGAGACTGACAAAAACCTCCAGGAACCTCCGGGAACCGCATGGAAACCTTGAGCAAAGTCTCCAGAGGTTTCCGTTCAGGTTTCCTAAGTGGGACAGGGGCATAAGGAAGTAGAGGCGTCGGTGTGCTTTCTTGGTCGTTACTTCAATATGGGTGGTCCAGGAGAAGTTGTTAGTGAAAACAGGCTCCGTCTCGACCCGAAACATCACCCATCCTTCTCTCCAGAGATGCTGCCTGTCCCGCTGAGTTACTCCAGCATTTTGTGTCTTCCTTCGATTTAAACCAGCATCTGCAGTTCTTTCCTACATACGAAGTTGTTGGTGATATTGACTCCTAGGAACTTGAAGTTGTTTCACATTTGAATGTTTCAAGTGAAGGTCCTAAAGAACAGAACTATCAGGCAAGATCAGGGACACGACTGCACACACTGTTGCACAGAACGACAAGCCAGGCCTTGCTATCTTACTCGTGACTGTCAAACCTCACCTTAAGAAGATTACGGAGTTTCGGCATGTCAAAGAGGATTCTCAGGTGCACGGTAGAGAGCATACTGACTGGTTGCATCGTGGCTTGGTTCGGCAACTTGAACGTCCAGGAGCGGAAAAGACTGCAAAAAGTT
The DNA here is from genome assembly GCF_010909765.2 of Amblyraja radiata. Classification (NCBI taxonomy): domain Eukaryota; kingdom Metazoa; phylum Chordata; class Chondrichthyes; order Rajiformes; family Rajidae; genus Amblyraja; species Amblyraja radiata. The sequence goes on from NC_045963.1 coordinate 73,489,568, forward strand.
GTGACCACTGCCCAGTCCGTCACCGGCTCTGACCTCCCCACTGTCGAAGGGATCTATCGCAGTCGCTGCCTCTAAAAGGCAGCCAACATTATCAAAGACCCACTCCATCCTGATCACACACTCATTTCACCGTTGCCATCGGTAAGGAGGTACAGGAGCTTGAAAACTGTAACGTCCAGGTTCAGGAACAGCTGCTTCCCCACAGCCATCATCAGGCTATTAAACACAACAGCAAATAAGCTCTGAACTACAACATACTATCATTATTATTGCACTACATTTATTATTTATTGAGATTGAGTATGTGTGCATGTGTATATGCACACACTGAACTTTTTTTCTTCTCCCGTTTTGTACTATGTTTACATATTCTGTTGTGCTGCAGCAAGCAAGAATTTCATTGGCCTATCTGGGACATTTGACAATAACACACTCTTGACCCTCCCACTCCATCTCCTGAACCAATTCTAATTCATCCCTCAACCCACCCCTTGTTGATATACTGAGGGTAAAAATCAGTCATGAAAACTCTGTTTAGTTTAGTTTAGTTTAGTTTAGGGGAGAGCTCCTGTAAATGTGGCTTTAGGGGAGAGCACTGATAATAATTAATCAGGGGAGAGCACCACTAAATGTGTCATTAAGGTAGAGCACTGGTAATAATGAATTAGGGGAGGGCACCACTAAATATGGAATTAGGGTGGAGCACCAGTAAATATGGAATTTGTTCGCTCGTGTGTCAGACGATGATCTTGACGTGATGATCTTGACTCCCATAGCCAGTGGCGTTCGGGCCCTCCACGTCGAGGCGTTCAACTCCCGCATCGGGGAGTTGTCAGCTCCCCCGCGCCGGGCGACCAAACCTCGCGTCGGGGCTGGTTGAACCTTCTGCGGCGTTGGAGCTCCCGACTAGCCTCTCCCGAGACTGTGAGCCCTTGATGGTAAGTCCGCAGGCCGCGGTGGGAGCGATCCCAGGCAAGGGGATCCGCTCTGATGTTAAGTCCACGCCCCGTGGTGGGGCTCACGACAGTCCGAGGCAGCTTCCAGCTCCATCGATGGTAGGCTGCAGAGCCCGGAGAATGTGATACGAAAAAGGATCCGGGAAGGTAAGAACCTGAAAAAAAAAGTCCCCCCCCCAACCACATAAAACAAACTGAAGGACATTAAATCTAACTTTTAACAAACACTAAAATAGCAAAAAGATTAAAAAAACGAACAGACTGCCGGCAGGGCTGGCCATCTCCCCGGCGCCCCTGGTGGCCAAAATTTACGGGCTATGTCCATACTTTGGGCTCAGACAAAAATAAATTGCTTACTTTTCTTCAACTGAAGTATGTTTTGTTACAGTTAATTGTTGCTATTAAATGTTTTGGCCCACCGAGTCTGCGCCGACCAGCGATCGCCCGTAACATTTACAATTTGACCAAGCCAGTTAACCTACAAACCTGCGGGCCTTTGGAGTGTGGGAGGAAACCAGAGCACCCGGAGAAAACCCACGTGATCACGGGGAGAAAGTACAAACTCCATACAGAGAGCACCCTTGGTCAGGATCGAACCTGGATCTCTGGCGCTGTGAGGCAGCAACTCCACCGCTGCGCCACTGCGCCGCCAAATCTTCTCCCTCCCACCTTAAACCTACGCCCTCTGGTTTTTGATTCCCCGACTCACGTTGAAGGACTCCGTGCATTAATCCGATTCATTCCCCTCCTCAGCGATAATGTCATGAGGTCATAAAGTCATAATTGATAGGAGCAGAATTAGGCCATTCAGCCCATCACGTCTAGTCCGCCATTCAATCATGGCTGATCTATCTCTCTCCAAACCCCATTCACCCCGTAACCCCTGACACCCGTACTAATCAAGAATCTATCTAACTCTGCCTTAAAAATATCCACACTTTAGCCTCCTGCGCTCCAACGAGTAAAGTCCCACTTTGCCCAAACAGTCCCTATAGCTCGGGTGCTTGAGTCCAGGCAACATCCTCCTAAACCTTCTCTGCACTTTTGCCAACGTAACAACGTCGAAGATTAATGACATCGGCGTAGCTGGCAAAAGTGCAGAGAAGATTTACAAGGGTCTTTTCCTTTTTGTGATATTTCACAACATCTTTTTTACAATATAATTATCGTGCTGCTTTCTCTTTGCGATATAATTCCTGCAGCGCTGGCATGCGGGAACCATATGCTGAGCACTAAGTTAGGACTTAGTACTCTCATCTCTATGTATTCAGTGTCTCTTCCGAATGAGGGGGGTGTGAGGGATGTGTATGCAGGGCCGGATTTACCTATAAGCTAGACAAGCTTAAGCTTAGGGCCTTGAGGTCTAGGGGGCCTCCAGCCAAGGCAGGACACCTACCGTTCAACTCTGGGCGGGCCCCCCTCTCTATCTCTCTCTCTCCATCTCCCCCCGTTATCCGTGTCCGGGCCGCCGGGCTCCGCTCGCTCCTCATCTGCCGGCACGGCAGGCCGCCTTGCACATGCGCATTCCTGTGGCTTGCACGTCCTCCCCCCTGCACATGCGCACAATCACGGCCAGCACATCATCGGCCGCCCTGCGCATGCGCACTGCAACGGCAACTGGTCGGCGCTGGGCACTTTCTCCCTCGCTTTGAATTGTGGGAGATTTAGCCGCCATGGCTGTCCGGTCGCTGCCGCGCCGCCAGCGCTGAAAACCAACGCGGAGGGGGCCTCACAAGTGGAACAGCTTAGAGCCTCTCTTCATCTAAATCCGGCCCTGTGTGTATGGGGAGAAATAGCTAGCAAAGTTAAATTGAATGGAATTGAATGGAATTTATTTGCCACACAACCAGGGTCGGTGGAAACTGGGTTGTCAGCAGCGGTACAATAATAAAGAACACACAACCACAATAAAAATGTAACACAAACATCCACCACAGCATTCATCACTGTGGTGGAAGGCACAGAACTTGGCCAGTCCTCCTCCATTTCCATTTTGCCCCGTGGTCGGGACCTCCACCCTCCGCAGCCGTTGCTGCGGGCGTCCAGATGGTAAGGGACAAAGTCAAAGTCAAGGTAAGTCCAGGATCGGCTCTTCCCCACCGGAGACCGCGGCTTCAGGTTGGTGTAGGCCGCAGGCCGGCGGTCGAAGATTTAAGGTTCCCGCCGCGCCGCAGCCAGAAGCACTGCAGACCGCAGGGCCGGTGGTCGAAGCTCCCCTCCAGGGGTGATGGTAAGTCCATGCCGCACCCGCGGTAGAAGTTGGCCGCGGGCCGGCCGTGATGGCTTCTTCTTCCCCCGGGTCCCCCACGAGAGATCCCGGGCAGCGGACGCCGCGCCATCTGGAGCTCTGCAGACCGCGGCTTCAGGCTGCCGGCTGCCGCGGGCCAGCGAAACGGAGCGCTCCCCTCCAGCGAGCCCCAGCGAGGGCTCGCCCGCTCCACGCCGAGAGTCCACGCTACGCCCGCCGCTGAATCCCCCGGGCGCGTCTCCGGAAAAGGCCGCGCCGATCCTCGTTGTTAGGCCACGGGGGAGGCGACCTGGAAAAAGTCGCCTCTCCATGGAGGAGGCGACCGAAGCGGTTTCCCCCTTACCTTACCTCCCCACACCACCCCCCACACAAGACACACAAAGGAACATTAAAACAAACTTTAAAACATACTTTAAAACATACTAAAAATTGAAAAGACTAATGCGCTGCTGACAGGCGCAGCCGCTGCAGCGCCCCCTACGGACCCCTATGAAATGCCAATTAGCGTGGACATATGTACCCATGCAGTGCTTTTTTGGTGACTGTGTCCACCGGTATGTTGTGCTGGCATCTCTAAATAGTTGAAAACTAGATTAATATATGCCAGCCAAGAAGGATTGTATGTACCAGATTAATGTATGGCAGCATGGTGTGGCTGCACCAGTTATCTACAAAGTACTGAACCTATGTAACCGGTAAACCTACAGGTAGTTGTGCTTAACCTAACATAGAAACATAGAAAGTAGGTCTATGTAAGAAGCAAATTTACCTACAAATTCATAAATAGAAACAGAAACATAGACAATAGGCGCAGGAGTAGGCCATTCGGTGCTTCGAGCCAGCACCGTCATTCAATATGATCATGTCTGATCATCCTAAATCAGTATCCCGTTCCTGCCTTCTCCCCATATCTTTTTATTCCAAATTATTAGAATACTTAGAAATAGGATGGACTTTAGTTTAGTTTAGTTTAGTTTAGTTTAGTTTAGTTTAGAGATAACGTCTGGAAACAGGCCCTTCGGCCCACTGAGTCACCACTGACCACTTATCACCTGTCAAGAGTCAAATCAAGAGAGTTTTATTGTCATGTGTCCCAGATAGGACAATGACATTCTTGCTTGCTGCAGCACAACAGGATATGTAAACATAATACAGAACTGGAGATAAAGGTTCAGTGTATCTATATCTACCATAGACCATATATATACACAATAAATAAACAGATAAAGTGCAATAGGCTGTTATTGTTCAGAGTTTGTTTGATGTCATGTTTAATAGCCTGATGGCTGTGGGGAAGTAGCTCTTCCTGAACCTGGATGTTCCAGATTTCAAGCTCCTGTACCTTCTTCCCGATGGCAATGGAGAGATGAGTGTGTGGCCAGGATGGTGTGGGTTTTTGATGATGTTGGCAACCTTTTTGAGGCAGCGACTGCGATAGATCCCTTCGATGGTGGGGAGGCCACAGCCGGTGATGGACTGGGCAGTGGTCACTTTCCGCTCCTGGACGTTCATGTTACTGAACCAAGCCGCGATGCAACCAGTCAGTATGCTCTCTACCGTGCACCTGTAGAAGTTCGAGAGAGCCCTCCTTGACATACCGACTCTCCGTAATCTTCTGGGGAAGTAGAGGCACTGATGTGCCTTCTTTATGATTGCATCAGTGTGCTGGGACCAGGAAAGATCTTCAGAAATATGCACGCCCAGGAGAGGGAGTCCACACTTTTTCCGTGTTATCCCACTTGAAGGAAAAAATAAGAACCTAAGGGACAACCTTTTCCACTCAGAGGGTGGCGGGTATATGGAACGAGCTGCCAGAGGAGGTATGACTATGACTCTTAAGTCAGTCCTTTAAACACAGGGCAGCACTGTGGTGCAGCAGTAGAGCTACTGCCTTACAGCACCAGAGACCTGGGTTCGATCCTGAATATGGGTGCTGCCTGTACGGAGTTTGTACATTCTCCCCATGACCGGCATGGTTTTTCTCCGAGATCTTCAGTTTCCTCCCACACTCTTATTCACGTATTCACCGGATGTGCTCAAGAGAGAGTTAAATTTAGCCCTTAGGGCTAACGGAATCAAGGGATATGGGGAAAAAGCAGTAACGGGGTACTGATTTGGGATGATCAGCCATGATCATATTGAATGGCGGTGCTGGCTCGAAGGGCCGAATGGCCTATTTTCTTTTTTTTTAAATATTTTTATTAGAAGCAAACATATTCTGGTAAAATATAGTTACATATTATAGTAAAAAAGACTTTTCATATACATCAATCATACATTATTAAAATTTTCAATTGTCGATTAATTCTGCTTCTAGTGGGTTTTTTATATAGATAGAAAGATAGAGAGAGAGAAAGAAAGAATTACACATATCAAAAAAGAGAAAAGGTGGAATGAATTACTTACAATACGTCATTGGAGAAAATGGCCTATTTGCTATGTTTCTATGTTTCTATATATGGAGTTGTAGGTTAATTTGCTTGGTATAAATGTAAAATTGTCCCTCGTGTGTGCAGGGTAGAGTTAGTGTGCGGGGATCGCTGGTCAGCGCGGACGCGATGGGCCGAAGGGCCTGTTTCTGCGCCTTATCTCTAAACTAAATTATAAATAATAAAGCAAACCGGCATTGAGCCAGGTTTGAGGCTCCCAATGGCTGCTCCTGACCTAACACTTGGGCCAGCAGCAGCCCGGTGGCAGAACGGTAGAGTTGATGCCTTACAGCACTTGCAGCGCCAGAGCCCCGGGATCGATCCCGACTACGGGTGCTGTCAGTATGGAGTTTGTACGATTCTCAGAGATCTTCGGTTTTCCCCCCCACACTCCAAAGACGTACAGGTTTGTAGGTTAATGTAGCTCGCTGTTAATGTAAAAAATGTAAATTGTCCCTCGTGGGTGTTGGATAGGGTTAATGTGCGGGGATCGCCGGTCGGCGCGGACAAAGGTGGGCCGAAGGGCCTGTTTCCGCACTGTATCTCTAAGCTAAACTATAAACTAAACTGGCATTGAGCCTGGTTTGTGGCTCTCTATGGCTGCACCTGAGCTATTCTCAGCGTGCATGAAGCCAGTGGTTCATTGTTAAAAAAAACACTTGTGCCAGCAGCAGGGTTAAAGTTCAGCCTTTTTGCACCTGGGTTTCACTTTACTGCCTCGCACCTGTTCTTTCACTAATGGGTGGAATATTGCATCCATTTCCTTTGACTTCTTTCCCTTGTCAATGGCAACTGCCACATTCCTTCTCTAATTACCGATAATACAGGTCGCTTTTTTTTTCCACACTTCTCCATCACTGCCTTTTGATTTGATTCCTATAGTGTTTTTTTCGACGCACACACACACACACAGATGTTTTGAATAAGCTCTCGCAGAGCTCAAAGCTAGACAGAAGATCCCGACCTCCAACACTCATCCAAATTATAGCACTTATACCCAGGAGGGCTCTCGTTTGCGTTTTGGCCAATCTCTCCCTGACTTTTGTAAAAAAGAAAATAACTGAATTGGTCTTCGGTTTTGACAGAGAAAATGATTTCAAAACCCGACCCAGCTACACATACCTCACACTTAACGGGATAATACTGGGGATCCAATAATTACTGTACAATTATGTGTGACTAAGCAATTTCTTTATTAAAGTGAATGGCATCATTCTTTCACGTTTGTGCCTCTTCATTGAATTGCTCCTGTCCAAGCCTTTGGTCAGTGAATTGGAACAAACACCAACCGTTTCATTACTGAACATGGGGATGAGAGCCATTCCGTACAGGTTTTTATTAAGGCTGAGACATGGCCAAAGTTCTCGAGGATTATTATCTCAGGCTGTTCGACATTCAGTGCACTGAATGTTGGCAGTTATGAGTTCACTAGTCATAGGAGCAGAATTTGGCCATTCGGCCCATCGAGTCTCCTCCACCATTCAGTCATGGCTGATCTATCATTTCCCTCTCAACCCCATTCTCCTGCCTTCTCCACATAACCTTTCACACCCGTACTCATAATGAATCTGCAAATCTCTGCTTTAATAATACCCAATGTCTTGGCCTCCACAGCCTTTTATGGAAATGAATTCCACAGATTCACCACCCTCTGACTTAAGAAAATATTCCTTTTCGTTCTAAAGGTATGTCCTTTTATTCTGAGGCTGTGCCCTCAGGTCCTAGACTCTCCCACTAGTGGAAACATCCTCCCCACATCCACTCTATCTAGGCCTTTCAGTGTTTGGCAGGTTTCAATGAGGTCCCCCCTCATCCATCTAAATTCCAGCGAGTACAGGCCTTGTGCCTTCAAATGTTCAACATACGTTAACCCACAAATCCCCGCAATCGTTCTCGTCAATCTAAATGCAATCTTGTTGGTCTTGTTCACACTATCTACACCTCACAATGCCTCAAGAAAGCAGCCAACATAATCAAAGACTTGTCCCACCCTGGCCATTCTTTCTTCTCCTCCTCCCGTCTGACAGAAGGTACAGAAGCTTGAAAGCGCGCACCAGCAGACTCAGGAACAGCTTCTTCCCCTCTGTTATCAGGCTTCTGAACGGTCCTTCCATAAGCCAGGGTACTGTCCGATTCACCTCTACCCCATTGCGGACATTGGACTTTGTCTCTGGAACTGATGCGCCACAATGCTGAGAACTATATTCTGCACTCTGTCTCTTCCCCTTTGCTCTACCTAGTTAACCTTGAGTCTGACTTGATTGTATTTATGTATAGTATTAAACTTAGGAGGTTGCAGAGAGAGCTAGATAGGGCTCTTAAATATAGCGGAGTCAGGGGATATGGGGAGAAGGCAGAAACGGGGTACTGATTGAGGATTATCAGCCATGATCACATTGAATTGGACTTGAACCCGATCGAACATCTCTGGGGGTCCTGAAAGTAGCTGTGCATTGACGCTCCCCATCCAACCTGACACAGCTTGAGAGGATCTGCAGAGAACAATGGGAGAGATTACCCAAATGCAGGTGTGCCAAGCTTGTAGCGTCATACCCAAGAAGACTTGAGGCTGTAATCGCTGCTAAAGGTGCCTCAACAAAGTACTGAGTAAAGGGTCTGAATACTTATGTAAATGTGATATTTCAGTTTTTTTCTAATTACTTTGCAAAATTTTCTAAACACCTGGTTTTGCTTTTTTATTATGGGGTATTGTGTGTAGATTGATGATATTTTAAAAAAAAATCCATTTTAGAAGAAGGCTGTAACGTAACAAAATGTGGGAAAAGTGAAGGGTCTGAATACTTTCTGAATGGACTGTACACATACTCACAAATACACATATATATAGATCATAGAGAATCTGTGCGTCTACCCGACCTATTCCTCTCATGACTTTATACTCCTCTATAAGATCACTCCTATCGTCCTGCGCTCCAAGGAATAGAGTCCCAGCCTGCTCAACCTATCCCTACAGCTCAGAGACATGAGTCCTGGCAACATCCTCATATATTTTCTCTGCACTCATTCCAGCTTGACAACGCCTTTCCTATAGCATGGTGCCCAGAACTGAACTGAACACAATACTCTAAATGTGGCCTCACCAACGTCTTATACAACTGCAACTTGACCTCCCAACTTAAGTCCAAACTAGATACACTAGGGAAGGGCAAAAGATTGAATAGGAATCTGAGGGGTAACTCCTTCACTCAAAGGGTGGTGGGTGCATAGAACGAGCTGCCAGAGGAGGTAGTTGAGGCAGGGATTACCGCAACGTTTAAGAAACAGTTAGACAGGTACATGGATAGGGCGGGTTTGGAGGAAGCTGGGCCAAATGCTGGCAGGTGGGATGAGTGTGGCTGGGACATGTTGGTTGGTGTGGGCAAGTTGGGCCAAATGGCCTATTTCCACGTTGAATGTCCTTATGACACAAGATACACTAGATACACTAGATACTACCTCTACTCCGGATCTCTGCAACTCATTCCTCCACTTTTTCGCTGATAAAATCAGCACCATCTATCAATCTTTATCCTCTGTACCCGACTCCCCAGCATCTACTCCACCACCTACCAAGGCCCCTCCTTTCAACATCTCCACTGACCTCCTTACCCCTCCTCCACACTGCTTCCTCTCCCAGTTTGACCTGGTCACCCCTATTGAAATCTCCAAACTCATCAGCTCTTCCAAACCCACTACCTGCTCCCTCGACCCTCTCCCCACTCCCCTGTTGAAGTCCTGCCTCCCCGTTCTCTGCCCCTACCTCATTAATCTCTTCAACTCCTCATTGTCCCAAGGAATTGTCCCCTCCGCTTTCAAAACTGCTGCCGTTACACCAATCTTAAAGAAACCTGGTCTTGATCCCTCCTCTCTCATTAACTACCGCCCAATCTCAAACCTCCCCTTTCTTTCAAAAACCCTGGAGCGTATCGTTGCGTCGCAACTTCATTCCCACCTCCTTGCGTATAACCTACTTGAACCCCTCCAATCTGGCTTTCGCCCCCTCCATAGCACAGAAACTGCTCTCCTCAAAGTCCTCAACGACCTCCTCACCTCTGCTGACACTGTTTCCCTCAACATCCTCATCCTCCTCGACCTGAGCGCAGCCTTCGATACAGTGAACCATAACATCCTGCTCACCAGACTCAAAGACCTCGGCATTGAAGGCTCTGCACTCAACTGGCTCCGTTCCTACCTTTCCAACAGATCCCACTTCATCTCTCTCCATAACCACACTTCTGCTACAGCCGCAGTCACTCAAGGCATTCCCCAAGGCTCCGTACTCGGCCCCCTCCTCTTCATCATCTACATCCTCCCCCTTGGTCAGATAGTCCGCCACTTCAATCTGGACTTCCACTGTTACGCTGATGACACCCAGATTTACCTTGGCACCAAATCCCCCCACAACCCCCCCCCCCCCCCTCTCCCATATCAACTCCTGTTTGTCAGCTATAAAAACCTGGATGCAACATAATTTCCTCAAACTCAACAGCGATAAGACAGAATTCCTCCTCATAGGCTCCAAAGCCACACTCAGCAAAATCAATAACCCCACTCTCACCATCGACGGCACCACTGTCTCCCCATCTCCCCAGGCCCGCAACCTTGGCGTGATCTTTGATTCCACCCTCTCCCTTGAGCCTCACATCCGCCATGTCATTAAAACCTCCTTCTTTCATCTCCGCAACATCGCCAAACTCAGACCCTCTCTCACCGCCTGCTGCTGAAAGACTCATCCATGCCTTCATCTCCTCCCGACTGGACTATTGCAACTCACTTCTCCTTGGCATCAGCTCCACCTACATTAACCGACTCCAACTGGTCCAGAACGCAGCCGCCCGACTCATCACCCACACCAAATCCTGGCATCACATCACTCCAGTCCTCAAAAAACTTCACTGGCTTCCCATCTCCCACCGGATCACCTACAAAATCCTGGTCCTCACCTACAAAGCCCTCCACCATCTGGCCCCCCCATATCTCACTGACCTCCTCTCCCCCTACCAACCCTCACGGTCCCTCAGATCCACATCAGCCGGTCTCCTCTCCATCCACAAGTCCAACCTCCGCAGTTTTGGGGACAGAGCCTTCTCCAGGGCAGCTCCCAGGCTCTGGAACTCCCTCCCCCAACTGATCCGCAATTCCGTGTCCCTCACCATCTTCCAGTCCCGCCTCAAGACCCATCTCTTCACCTCTGCCTATCCTTAGCCCCACGTCCCCGTCCCTTTTCATCTGTGCATTAATTGCCTCATACTGTGTTTTGTATTGAATTCTGTCTTTACTTTGTGTACTAGTCATGTCTCTACTATTTATTTCATTCCCCTTACATGTTTTTCCTCTACATGCTCAATTTTTGTAAGGTGTCCTTGAGACTCTTGAAAGGCGCCCATAAATAAAATGTATTATTATTATTATTATACACTAAGTCTAAAGTCTGAAAGAGATACATTGGACACATTAAGTCTAAAGTCTACACTAGATACAATTTGGAGGCGAGAGAATCTCCTGTGGAGAAGGAGAGAGCTCCCACATACAGTGAGGGAAACAAAGAGTTCCTCATCAATTAGATAAATTACATGTTCTCCCTTACAGATGTGAAAATTATTGCTTAATGGGGCAGTTGGAAGACGATTTGTGATCTCATCCCTTACAAGCCAGCCGGCTCTGTCTTGTACTCAACAACCTATCCAAACACAAATATACAATCAAACAAATGATGAGGCACATACATATTTAGATTAGTTTAGCTTAGAGATTCAGCGCGGAAACAGGCTCTTCGCTTCACCGAGTCCGCGCCGACCTGCGGCTATCACGAAACAGAGCGTGTGTCGGCACTGGGCCTGTACTCGCTGGAGTTTAGAAGAATGAGCGGGGATCTCATTGAAAAATACAGAATAGTGAAAGGCTTGGATAGAGTGGATGTGGAGAGGATGTTTCCACTAGTGGGAGAGTCCAGGGCATGATTTCATAGCCTCAGAATTAAAGGACGTTCTTTTAGGAAGGAGATGAGAAAGAATTTCTTCAGTCAGAGGGTGATGAATCTGTGGAATTCTTTGCCACAGAAGGCTGTGGAGGCCAAGTCAATGGATATTTTTAAGGCAGAGATAGATAGATTCTTGATTATTGCGAGTGTCAGAGGTTATGGGGAGAAGGCAGGAGAATGGGGTGAGGAGGAAGAGATAGATCAGCCATGGATTGAATGGCGGAGGACTTGATGGGCCGAATGGCATAATACTATTCCTATCACATGACCTTATGATCTTATGACTATCCTACACACACTAGGGACTATTTGTAATTTTGCCAAAGCCCATTAACCGACAAACTCCACACTGATCAGAAGCACCAAACATCTGAATTGAACATTGTGACTGGAACTGTGAGTTAGTGGCTCTAATGCCTACGTCACTGTACCAATCCATTCTTCCTGGGTTCTATAAAAAGCTGCAGCATCTTTTCCAAAACACTGTCCATCGGCACTTGTCATAAAGTCATAGAGTGCTACAGTGTGGAAACAGGCCCTTCGGCCCAAATTGCCCACACCGGACAACATGTACCAGCTACACTAGTCCCACCTGCCTGCGCTTGGTCTATAACCCTACAAACCTGACCTATCCATGAACCTGTCTAATTTTTTCTTAAACGTTGCTGTAGTCCCTGCCTCAACCACCTCCTCTGGCAGCTTGTTCCATACACCCACCACCATTTGTGTGGAAATTTTACCGCTCAGATTCCTATTAAATCTTTCCCCCTTCACCTTAAACCTATGTCCTCTGGTCCTCGATTCCCCTACTCTGAGCAAGAGACTCTGTGCATCTACCCGATCTATTCCTCTCATGATCTTATACACCTCTATAAGATCAACCCCCTCATCCTCCTGCATTCTCTGGAATAGAGTCCCAGTCTGCTTAACCTCTCCCTCTATCTCAGACCCTCTAGTCTTGGCAACATCCTTGTAAATCTTCACTGTACCTTTTCCAGCTTTGCAACATCTTTCCTATAACATGGTGCTCATAACTGAATGCACTTTTGGTAATCAATGAAAATGGGCTGTCCCAATCTTTGTCAAAAATAGACACAAGATTCTGGAGTAACTCAGCGGGACAGGTAGCATCTCTGGAGAGAACAAATGGGTGACATTTTGGTTCGGGACCCTTCTTCTGCTGCCTGACCGTTACTCCAGCATTTTGTATCTATCTTCGGTGTAAAACAGCATCTGCAGTTCCTTCCTCCCAATTTTGTTCAAGGTCTTTTCTACACTCGGCTAAATTATTTAAAAGCTGGAGGAATGAATAATTTTGTTATTTGTGCCAGTTAAATGCCCCATTAGCTGCTTAAGAAATGTGAATGTAATGTTATTACAGCGTAACGCTATCCAGCGTCATTTTACTGTACTTAGTACAAGGCTTGGAAATGGAGCTGTCGAAGGATTAGTGATAATTGGGCTCCATTTCCCAAAGTATCACATGCCTGACTAGATCCTAGATCTAGCTTGTTGCTAGTGGATTTCACATAATGAACATTCGTTCAGTTTTTTTAGTTTAGAGATACAGCGATGAACAGGCCCTTCGGCCCACCGAGTCCGCGCCGACCAGCGATCCCCGCACATTAACACTATCCTACACACGCGAGGGACAATTTGCAATTACACCAAGATAATTAACCTACAAACCTGTACGTCTTTGGAGCGTGGGAGGAAACCAAAGATCTCAGAAAAAACCCCACGCAGGTCACGGGGAGGACGTGCAAACTCCGTACAGGCAGCACCCGTAGTCAGGATCGAACCTGGGTCTCTGGCGCTCTCTCACTGCGCTACCCTGCCGCCCATGTATATTATCTTAGGAAAGAAACTGCAATATTAAATATTTAATTAACTGATTGATTAACCATCCCTTCAAATGTGTGATCGAGATGTATCATAGCGAGAATAGACACAGTGCTTCGGCTTGTACACGCTAGAATTCAGAAGATTGAGGGGGGACCTTATAGAAACTTACAAAATTCTTAAGGGGTTGGACAGGCTGGATGCAGGAAGATTATTCCCGATGTTGGGGAAGTCCAGAACAAGGGGTCACGGTTTAAGGATAAGAGGGAAGTCTTTTAGGACCGAGATGAGAAAATCATTTTTTACACAGAGAGTGGTGAATCTGTGTAATTCTCTGCCACAGAAGGTAGTTGAGGCCAGTTCATTGGCTATATTTAAGAGGGAGTTAGATGTGGCCCTTGTGGCTAAAGGGATCAGGGGGTATGTAGAGAAGGCAGGTACAGGTATACTGAGTTGGATGATCAGCCATGATCATATCGAATGGCGGTGCAGGCTCGAAGGGCTGAATGGCCTACTCCTGCACCTAATTTCTATGTTTCTATGTTTCTATGCTAGAGTAACTCAGCGGGTCAGGCAACATCTCTGGAGAATAAGGATGGGTGATGTTTCGGTTCGGAACCCTTCTTCGGACACGTTTCGGTTCGGAAGCATTCTTTAGACCTTAAATGTCATCCATCCTTTTTCTTCTGGTAGGAGCCCACAATGGTCCATTGTTGGCTGGGGATGAGGTGATAACGAATGAATACAAACAGAGAAATTAGCAGGACGACATGGGTGGGGGAGGGACGGAGAGAGTGGGGAGACAAGGGTTACTTGAAGTTATAGAAATTAATATTCATACGTTGGGCTGTAAGCTGCCCAAGTAAAATTAGGAGGTGCTGATCCTCCAATTAGCGTTTAGCCTCACTCTGACAATGGAGGAGGCCCAGGACAGAAAGGTCAGTGTGGGAATGGGAGGGGGAGTTAGAATGATCTCGCAACTGGGAGATCAGGTAGGTCAATAGACAGTAGACAATGGACAATTGGTGCAGGAGGAGGCCATTAGGTCCTTCGAGCCAGCACCGCCATTCAATGTGATCAAGGCAGATCATCCACAATCAGTACCCCGTTCCTGCCTTCTCCCCACATCCCCTGACTCTCCGCGTACTGTCAAGGCGAACTGAGAGTAGGTTTTCAGCAAAATGGTCGCTCAATCTGCGCTTGGTCTCGCTAATATATAGGAGCCCGCACTGAGAACAGCGGATACAGTAGATGAGGTTGGAGGAGGTGCAAGTGAACCTCTGCCTCACCTGAAAGGACTGTTGGGGTCCCTGCTTTGCTTTGTTGTGGGTGATTGTTGGGTGTCACTGATGGGCAACAAGGTGGCAAGGTGGCACGGGTAGAGTTTCTGCCTTACAGCGCAAGAGACCCGGGTTCGATCCCGACTACGGCCATTGACCGCACGGAGTTCGTACGTTCTCCCTGTGACCTGCATGGGTTTTCCCTGGGAGCTCCGGCTTCCACCCACCCTCCAAAGACGTGCAGGTTTGTGGGTTAAGGGCCTGTCCCACTTTCACGACCTAATACACAACCTTTCTTACTTGTGGACATTTTTCATCAGGCTAGAAAACGCCCGACCTACTTGATGCACGGCCTGCTATGACCTACCTACGACCTCCTACGACCTCGTGACGACCATGCTGCGAGTATGAGTCAAGGGCAAACTCGGCAGAGGTCGTGAATTAGGTTGTGGAAGTGGGACAGGCCCTTTCATTGGCTTCGGTAAAATTGTGAATTGTCCCGAGTGTGTGTGGAATAGGGCTAGTGTGCGGGGATCTCTGGCCGGCGCGGGCGCGGTGGGCCAAAGTGCCTGTTCCCGCGCTGTATCTCTAAACTTAACTAAACTAAATTTAAATTGTCTTTTCCATTATTGTAACTAGAGTTCAACAATGAGGGGCTGAATGGCCTAATTCTACTGATAAATGAGCATAGCACACAAAAAGCAAAATTATCCCAGACGTGTTCAAGCCCCTGCTACGTTTTCTCCACACATCAACCCGAGTGGATGGATAAGAATATTCTTGCACTGTGAACTCAGCGTGGAGTCTGGGAGTCGTCCAGAGTCCATTGCTAACATCTTACAGCGAGGGTAGCGCACTGTTAAACTGCCTAGGAATATAACCGGGAATTTGCCAAACCACTGTGGAAAATGAAGACGTTGCAAAAAGCAACAGTCCCACAGTGAAACTTGCTTTAATGTTCACAAGTTCACAAGTTCACAAGTTGTACATTCGGCCCCTCGTCCACTCCGCCATTCAATCATGGCTGATCTCTGCCTCCTGATCCCATTTTCCTGCCTTCTCCCTTTGACACCCGTTCTAATCAAGAATTTGTCTATCTCTGCCTTAAAAATATCCACTGACTTGGCCTCCACAGCCCTCTGTGGCAATGAGTTCCACAGATTAACTACTCTCTGACTAAAGAAATTCCTCCTCACCTTTTTAAATAATAATAATAATAATAATATCTTTTTGGGTATGCAGCTTCCATCCGATGTCATAACATAAATAACTAATAAAATTTAGATTTAGATACCTCGAGAACATGGTTTGTAAAAAGAACAGTAAAATAGTCAAAACAGTTCAAACAGACTAAAGTGCAGATGTGTCTGTGTGACGTGACCATCCGAGGCAGACAGTCCGGGGGGGGCACTCAGCAGGGCCGGTTCAGAGCCGCTATAGCTCTGGGAATGAAGCTGTTCCTCAGTCTGGAGGTTCGGGCGTAGAAGGCCTTGTAACGTCTGCCGGAGGGAAGTAGTTCGAACATTCCATTACAAGGGTGTGAGGAGTCTTTATGGATGCTGACGGCCTTCCTGAGGTACCGTGTGTGGTACATGCCCTCCAAGGCTGGTAGCTGTGTCCCAATAATCTTCTGCGCTCTGTGGACGACGCGCTGAAGAGCTCTCCTCTCCGCCTCCGTGCAGCTGAGATACCACACAGCTCTTAAACGCGCCCTTTAATCCTGAGGCTACGACCTCTGGTCCTAGACTCTCCCACTATGTTCTATGTTCTATGTTTGAGTTTAACTGAGTAAAAAACTTGCCCTGTGCGTTTTTACATTTTGCTTCTCTCATCTAAAAGCTATGGCCTCTGGTCTTTGACATTTCTACTCTGGGAATAAGATTCTGACTGCCTACCTTATCCATGCTTCTGATAAATTTGGATTCTTCTGCCATGTTTCCGTTTAACTTCCAAAATTGTCAATATAATTTAATGATTCTTATTTAAATCTTACATTTCTCTTCCTGTTTATATTATTCAGTTCAGTGAGAGGAATAATATTTGTCAGAAAATTGAATTATGGTTTAGTGGTCACTTTTAATTTTAGAGACACAGTGTGGATCACTGGTCGGCACGGACACGTTGGGCCGAAGGGCCTGTTTCCGCGCTGTATCTCTAAACTAAACTAAACTAAACTGCACTACAAACCCGCACGCCTATGGGAAGTGGAAGGAAACCGGAGCATCCGGAGAAAATCCACGTGGTCAAAGGGAGGGCATGCAAACTCCACACGGACAGCACCGGAAGTTAGGATCGTACCTGCGTCTCTGATGCTGTGAGGCAGTGAACTTACCAGCTGCGCCACTATGACAACGGTGTTCTGAAGTGTACTTCTGAACGAGTGTTGCTTTTACATCTGGCTTGTTATTTTGTAATTATACAAAAGGCTTGATGGCTTTGCAAAAGGCTTTGTATCTTTCCCTTTGTTCTACCTATTGTACTTAAGTTTGACGATTGTATTTATTTATAATATTATCTGGTTTGATTGGAGAGCATGCTAAACAAACCATGGCTTTGCAGAAGTGTGGGGAGTTAGTTTCAAAATAATTTTCTTCTGTTTGCCCGGTGAAGCCATAGGAGGGTCTCAACCCAAAACATCACCCATTCCTTCTCTCCAGAGATACTGCCTGTCCCGCTGAGTTACTCCAGTATTTTGTGTCTATTTTCAGTGTAAGCCAGCATCTGCAGTTCCTTCCTACACATTCATTCAAAGGCACTAGTCGTGACGGAGTCTGAAGAAGGGTTTTGCCTTTTGTTGCCTATCTCTGGAATGTACCCTGGATCCATAGCCTGAAGAAGGGTCTCGACCCGAAACGTCACCCATTCCTTCTCTCCAGATGATGCTGCCTGTCCCGCTGAGTTACTCCAGCATTTTGTGTCTATCTTCAGTGTAAGCCAACATCTGCAGTTCCTTCCTACACTGGTTTAGAGGGATATGGGCCAAACACAGGCAGGTGGAACTTGTACAGATAGAGCATATTGGTGGGTGCGGGCAAGATGGGTACTGATTGTGAAGGAACGGGGTACTGATTGTGGATGATCAGCCATGATCACATTGAATGGCGGTGCTGGCTCGAAGGGCCGAATGGCCTCCTCCTGCACCTATTGTCTAATACACCATAAGAAAAAAAAGGCCATGTTTCCACACTGTAAGGCTCTATGACTCCTTCCGGCAGAAACTCTCACAATGGTTTTCCTACGTCAGATTCAGCTGAGTTTTATTGCTGTAGTGTGTAAGTCAGAAGTAAGAAGAGTCTCGACCGGAAAAGTCACCCTTTTCTTCTCTCCAGAGATGCTGCCTATCATATAACATATATAACCATATAACAATATAACAATTACAGCACGGAAACAGGCCATCTCGGCCCTTCTAGTCCGTGCCGAACACGTATTCTCCCCTAGTCCCATCTACCTGCACATCAGACCATAACCCTCCATTCCTTTCCCGTCCATATAACTATCCAATTTATTTTTAAATGATAAAATCGAACCTGCCTCCACCACCTTCACTGGAAGCTCATTCCACACAGCTACCACTCTCTGAGTAAAGAAGTTCCCCCTCATGTTACCCCTAAACTTCTGTCCCTTAATTCTCAAGTCACGTCCTCTTGTTTGAATGTTCCCTACTCTCAGTGGGAAAAGCTTATCCACGTCAACTCTGTCTATCCCTCTCATCATTTTAAAGACCTCTATCAAGTCCCCCCTTAACCTTCTGCGCTCCAATGAATAAAGACCTAACTTATTCAACCTTTCTCTGTAACTTAATTGCTGAACTTATCCTGCCCACTTATCCTGCTGAGTCTGCAGCGTTTTGTGTCTATCTTTGGTTTAAACCAGCATTTGGTGTTCTTTCGTACACTATTTAGGGCAGCACAGTGGCGTGGCGGTAGAGTTGCTGCCTTACAGCACCAAAGACCTGCTGTAAGACCCGGGTTCGATCCTGACTATGGGTGCTCTCTATATGGAGTTTGTATGTTCTCCCCGTGACCTGCGTAGGTTTTCTGTGAGATTTTTGGTTTCCTCCCACACTCGAAAGACATAGAGGTATGTAGGTTCATTGGCTTGGTGTATGTGTAAAAATATTGTTCCTAGTGTGCGTAGGATAGTGTTAATGGACAATAAACAATAGGTGCAGGAGGAGGCCATTCGGGCCTTCGAGCCAGCACCTCCATTCAATGTGATCATGGCTGATCATCCACAATCAGTACACCATTCTTGCCTTCTCCCCATATCCCCTCTCTGCTATCTTTAAGAGCCTTACCTAGCTCTTGAAAGGCCTCCACCGCCCTCTGAGACAGAGAATTCTACAGACTCACAACTCTCTGTGTGAAAAAGTGTTTCCTCATCTCCGTTCCAAACGGCTTACCCCTTATTCTTAAACTGTGGCCCCTGGTTCTGGACTCCCCCAACACCGGGAACATATTTCCTGCCTCTAGCGTGTCCAAACCCTTAATAATCTTCAATAAGATACCCTCTCATCCTTCTAAACTCCAGAGTGTACAAGCCCAGCCCGCCCCATTCTCTCAGCACATGACAGTCCCGCCATCCCGGGAATTAACCTTGTAAACCTACGCTGCACTCCCTCAATAGCAAGAATGTCCTTCCTCAAATGAGGGGACCAAAACTGCACACTATACTCCAGGTGAGGTCTCACTAGGGCCCTGTACAACTGCAGAAGGGACTGTTTCCCTGCAGTTTCTCTGAGGTAAACTAAGCTATTCATCACATCTAATGGATCACATTGCTCCTTTTCTGGCAGACAGCAGCTTTGGCTGTTAACACGGTGTGCAGAACTTTGAGCTTTGAACTGCGAAGGCGCTGAAACAAACTTCATAAACCTGGAGGCATCCAGCTGCTATTTTAGGTTGCCATTTTACTTCCACACATGTGGTACAAATAATACAGATTTTAAAAAAAAAAAAATTTTACTGCGAAAATGATTAAAGGTTAGATAATGTAACATGTGTTTAAACTCTGCGTGAACCTTATTTTACTACAATTGACATATTATTCCCAATTTGGGCCATTTCTCTCGAACGCTTTCACCTGATGGAGAGCAAACTTCTGAAGAAGGGCTTCGACCCCGAAACGTTGCCTATTTCCTTCGCTCCATAGATGCTGCCTCACCCGCTTAGTTTCTCCAGCATTTTTGTCCACCTTCATGCCATAGAGTCATAGAGAGTCATAGAGCGATACAGCGTGGAAAAGAGCCCTTTGGCCCAACTAGCCCGCACCGGCCATCATGCCCCGGCTACACTAGTCCCAACTGCCCGCATTTGGTCCATATCCCTCCAAACCTGTCCTATCCATGTTTCTTAAACTGTTGCGATAGTCCCAGCCTCAACTACCTCCTCTTGGCAGCTTGTTCCATACACCCACCCTCTGTGTGAAAAAGTTACCCCTCAGATCCCTATTAAATCTTTTCCCCTTCAACTTAAACTTATGCAGGAAAAATGTTCCCCATCTTGGGGGAGTCCAGAACCAGGGGTCGCAGTTTAAGAATAAGGGGTAGGCCATTTTGGACTGAGATGAGGAAAAACTTTTTCACCCAGAGAGTTGTGAATCTGTGGAATTCTCAGCCACAGAAGGCAGTGGAGGCCAATTCACTGAATATTTTCAAGAGAGAGATGGATAGAGCTCTGAGAGCTAACGGAAACAAGCGATATGGGGAGAAAGCAGGGACAGAGTACTGATTTTGGATGATCAGCCATGATCATATTGAATGGCTCGAAGGGCCGAATGGCCTACTCCTGCACCTATTTTCTATGTTTCTAAGTTTCCTCTGGTCCTCGATTCACCTATGCAAGGCAAGAGACTCTGTGCATCTACAGTTCTGCAAGGGATCGGTGGAAAAATGACCAGGGATGCTCTTTCCATTTGCTCTACGAGATTGGTCTGCTTTCTGCATCACAGCCATATGTTTTTCCATTCAATGGTGGATGAATGAAGCAGCGCGCCCCAAAATTATTTAATGATACTAGCAGGCTGTGATCGCTGGAAAAGCAACCTTGCTGAAGACCATAGCCACTCTCTTTCTTTCTTTCTTACGGAAATTTGCACGCTTTTAAAATTCACACCGTGTGAAAATGTTTGGCAATCTCCTAGCTGGGTTGGTTGCAAATCAAGTAGAGTTTAGCTCTGGGATACAGCGCGGAAACAGGCCTTTCTGACCACCGAGTCCGCACCGACCAGTGATCCCCGCACACTAACACTATCCTACACACACTAGGGACACTTTACAATTATACCAAGCCAGTTAACCTGCAAACCTGTACGTCTTTGGAGCGTGGGAGGAAACCGAAGTACCCAGGGAAAACCCACGCAGGTCACAGGGAGAACGTAGAAACTCTATACAGACAGCGCCAGTGGTCGGGATCGAACCCGGGTGTCTGGCGCTGTGAGGCAGTAACTCTACCGCTGCACCACCGTGCCACCCAGTAACCTACACTCCATTTCAGTGTCATAAGGTCATAATTGATAGGAGTAGAATTGGGCCATTCGGCCCATCAAGTCTACTCCGCCATTCAATCATGCCACCAGTCAAGAACGCTGTCCAGTTGGTGATGGGGTGTTTCAGCTGCAAGCTAGCTCTGACAGTAAGCTGAGTGCATTTTTTAAAACAACCATGTCGAGAGGTTCAGTAAGGAAGATAGACACAAAATGCTGGAGTAACTCAGCAGGACAGGCAGACTGAAGAAGTCAGAAGAAGGGTCTCGACCCAAAACTTCACCCATTCCTCTCTCCTGTGATGACGCCTGCCCGTTGAGTTCCCGATGCAGCTGAACCATCTTCGGGGTAACCATAGAAACATAGAAAACAGGTGCAGTAGTAGTAGGCCATTCAGCCCTTCGAGCCAGCACCGCCATTCAATATGATCATGGCTGATCATCCAAAACCAGTACCCCGTTCCTGCTTTTTCCCCATATCCCTTGATTCCGTTAGCCCTAAGAGCTATTGTATATCTAGTGGGCCTGTCCCACTTAGGCTATTTTTAGGTGACTGTCGGCGACTGTCGTAGTCGTAGCAGGTCCCCCTTCAACATAAAATTTGAAACAAAATCATTACTTTAACAACAACAAAAAAACGAAGAAAAAAAACCTGCGACAACCTACGACAGCATCAACGTCAGGAGAAGACAATCTACCGTCGCCGAAACGTTTTGAACATTTCAAAATCCAGCGGTGACCAGAAAAACGCTATGACTCTTTGAGCGACTGAGGAGATGACTCACGACCGTACAGGCGACACCCCAGTGACTATGTGACGAGAGACTAGTCGCCTGGAGTCGCCTAAAAAATCACCTAAGTGGGACAGGGGCATAACTCTCTTTCGAAAACATTCAGTGAATTGGCCTCCACTGCATCTGCACCTGCAGCTCCTTCCTGCATGAGTATTGTCATATTGAAGGGCAACCTGCTCGAAGCCGTCTCCTCCTCCTCCTCCTCCTCCTCCCCCCGCAAGTCTAGACTGGGGGACGGGAAGCAAAGCTGGCGGTGGGAAGGTCTGCAGAGCAAGGCTAAGCACTTGCCACGCTCGCAGAGTGAAAACTCAGCTGAATCCTCCTGTGTCTGCCGACTCTCTCCCGGGCAACACGCTGAAGCGTTTGGAAACGTATCGTTTTACACCGACAGGAAATGCAGGTGTTACATTAAAGGGTTGTGGTGGGAGCGATTTGGGAAAGGCTGCATGGATTTATAACTCAACATTTTTTACAAATTTATGTTTCATGATTAAAAACATGTTGAATGCTGATTCAATCACCACCACAGGGTGTTTTTATTTCAGCTTCCTAGCACTTAAAGGGCTTTGTATTTATCCATTGTTAGGATAATTTAAAGTGCTCTCAGTCAGCAGTGGTTCAAAATGCCAGATGATATATTGCCGTAATATAACAGTTGGCTTTCTGCATTTTGGATCTTAACTATCGTAAGGACATGAGTGATAGGAGCGGAATTAGGCCATTCAGCCCATCAAGTCTACTCTGCCATTCAATCTTGGCTGATCTATCTCTCCCTCCTAACCCCGCTCTCCCCGTAACCCCTGACACCAAAACTATCTTTTCAAGTTCTTCCTAATTGTTCTTCAGTCACAAATTCTTTATTTTTTATTTTTTTTATTTATTTATTAGAAGTAGACATATTATAAAATGTAGTTACATATTATAGTAAAAAAACTTTTCATATACATCAGTCATACATTATTAAAATTTTCCATTATCAATTACTTCTGCTTCTAGTGTTTTTATTTTTTATAGAGAGAGGGAGAAAGAGAGGATAGAAAGTTACAAATTCTGAGTTTGAAAAACCGCAAAGGATCTGATTTAACAAAACCTTCACCAGGTGAGGGTTTTAATAGCCAGCCCTCATACATTTCAGGTTACGTTTCAAGAAGGGGTGACAGGGTGTGTTTCCTTCTTTAGAGTTAGTTTTTAGTTTAGTGGAGAGAAACAGCGCGGAAACAGGCCCTTCGGACCACCGAGTCCGCAACGAACAGTATTCCCCGCACACTAACACTATCCTTCACACACAAGGGACAATTTTTACATATATACCAAAGCCATTTAACCTACAAAGCTACACATCTTTGGAGTGTGGAAGGAAACCGAAGTTCTCGGAAAAAACCCACGCAGGTCACAGGGAGAGCGTACAAACTCCGTACATTCAGCACCTGTAGTCATGATCGAACACGGGTCTCTGGCGCTGTAAGGCGGCAACTCTACCGCTAAGCCACCACCGTGCCGCATAAACTGAACTAAACTAGATTAATTGTTATCGCCACATGTGCCGTGGCACGGCGTAAAGCTGTGTAGGAAGGAACTGCAGCTACTGGCTCACAGCGAAGATGGACACAAAATGCTGGAGTAACTCAGCGGGTCAGGCAACATCTCAGGAGAGTAGGAATGGGTGACGTTTTGGGTCGAGTCTGAAAAAGGATCTCAACCTAAAACGTCACCTAATCCTTTTCTCCAGAGATACTGCCTGACCCGCAGAGTTAACCCAGCATTTAGTGTCTATCACAGTGGAAAACATTTATGTTGCATGCTATCCAGTCAGCGAAAAGACCACACATGATTACAAGCATGACACCCTGAAGGCTGAAATCTGTGTCTGAAGAAAGGTCTTGACCCGAAAATTCGCCTATTCCTTTTCTCCAGAGATGCTGCCTGACCCGGTGAATTACTCCAGCTTTTTTTTGTCTATCTAAAGTTGAAATAAAGATAGTTTGATGATCTCCAATGGGGTGGATGTAGGGTTGCCAACTGTCCCGTATATTGGGCTAAATTGGCTTGTCCCATGTGGGACAGCCCTTGTCCCGTATTTGACCGCTACTACTTGGCTCGAGGGGACTGTTGGGTCGGAGCGCCGCGTCCGACCCCGCCTCACCCGTCCCGACGTAGTGCAGCCCATGGAGTGCAGCAGCAGCAGCAGCAGCAGCGCCTCGCCCGTGGCCCCGTCGGTCGGCAGCCCGGCCAGCTGTCCGATCTTCGGACCTTCGCTTACCGCCGACACCACCACCCCTCCTTCACATGGCCGACCATCGGTTCATGAGTTGGACGGGGCGCCGGACTTTGCGCGCGACATCGCGCGGCCCGGGCCAAAACTCCTCAGCTGGCCCGCCGGCTGGGCTTTGTGTGCAGTCCAGCACCCGGGCCCAACTCATCATTCACCCAGCCATGGCCGAGTCAGTCAAAGAATTGCCGTTGGGAATTTGTCCCTTACTTTGACCTTTTGTCCCTCATTTGGGAGTGAGAAAGTTGGCAACCCTAGGTAGATGGTAGTTCAGGACCGCTCTCTAGTTGGTGATAGGATGGCTCAGTCGCAAGCTTGTTCCATTAGTAAACTGAGCGCATTTTGGTGAAACAGCCTTGATGACACAGCACCGAGACGCTCAGGAGTGCTAAACGCACCGCGTAATGGTGTCAAGGTGTTAAATAACGCCTGGGAAGAACAAGCCCCTTGAAGCCAATGGAAGTGTATTGCCGAGGCAGAGTACAATGTGCTGACATTACTATATAATGTGTTTAGCATGATGGTCACAACGCAGGAATAACACAGCTCACTTCAAAAGCAATCATCTACTCTTGCAGCTGATAATTTGTTCTATGAATGGAAGGAATGCTGAACAGAATTTCCAAACGATCTTGCCCAAAATTTAAAGCCGCTTTTTTTTTTCCTGGCAAGCTCAGCTACGAAGGTCAGAGTCAACTTCTTGAAACACTTAGAGGAGGCGATTTCAACCCAAGCTTTTAATAATCTGGTCAATGTTAAGTGCCGCCGCGGTTTTACACCTTGCTCAGTTTTACAGCCAGTCGAACCCAATGGAAACTATTATTAACACAGTCTGAAGAGGATTCCTGACCCGAAACGTCACCTATTCACACCCTCCAGACAAGCTGCCTGACCCCGCTGTGTTGCTCCAGCACTTTGTGTGTGTGGTTTTTTTTTAAACGTAAACTAGCATCTGCAGTTCCTCGTGTCTCCAGGAACTATTATTGGACGGGATGCAAAACCATTTCCACGAGGCTGTTTCTCTCACAAATTAAAATTATCCCAGGAAATTTGTGAATTGTCACTTTACAATAATTTTCTGGTTTCTGCACCAGTATTGGCATACGAGGCGGGAATCAGGTTGTTGAGGGGACAATGGAAGGGAATTTTCCCGATTTTCCTGTTTAATACACCATAGACAATAAACAATAGACAATAGGTGCAAGAGTAGGCCATTCGGCCCTTCGAGCCAGCACCGCCATTCACTGTGATCATGGCTGATCATCCACAATCAGTACCCCGTTCCTGCCTTGTCCCCATATCCCCTAACTTCGCTATCTTTAAGAGCCCTATCTAACTCTCTTTTGAAAGCCTCCAGAGAATTTGCCTCTGTGTGAAAAAGTGTTTCCTCATGTCCGTTCTAAATGGCTTACCCCTTATTCTTAAACTGTGGCCCCTGGTTCGGGACATTCCCAACATCAGGAATATGTTTCCTGCCTCTAGCGTGGCCAAACCCTTAATAATCTTATATGTTTCAATAAGATCCCCTCTCATTCTTCTAAACTCCAGAGTATACAAACCCAGCCGCTCCATTCTCTCTGCATATGACAGTCCTGCCGTTCTGGGAATTAACCTTGTAAACCTACGCTGCACTCCCTCAATAGCAAGAATGTCCTTCCTCAAATTAGGGGACCAAAACTGCACACAATACTCCAGGTGAGGTCTCACTAGGGCCCTGTACAACTGCAGAAGGGACTGTTTCCATGCAGTTTCTCTAAGGGTGCTCCGGTTTCCTCCACCCTCGAAAGACGTGCAGGTTTGTAGGTTAATCGGCTTCTGTAAATTGTCCCCAGTGTGTGTAGGATAGAACTAGTGCACGGGGATCACTGGTCAGCGCGGACTCGGCCTGTTTCCACACTGTATTTCTGAAACAAAAACGAAAAAATTGGGAAAAAGAATAGAGAATAATATGTCTAATTTAATAACAGCGCCATATATTAGGCAGCATACAGCAAAGGCAACAAATGCTGGTGGGTGTATGGAATGAGCTCCCTGTGACCGCGTGGGTTTTCTCCGGGTGCTCCGGTTTCCTCCAACACTCCAAAGCATGTTGTAGGTTAATTGGCTTTGGTAAAGATTCTCACTTGTTCCTAGTGCGTGTAGGATAGCCCTAGTGTATGGGGTGATCGCTGGTCGGCGCGGACTCGGTGGGCCGAAGGGCCTGTTTCCTCGTTGTTTCTCCAAACGAAGATAAACTAAATGAAAGTAGCTTGCATGACTATTTCAGAGGACAGTTAAGACCCGACCACAGTACCCTGGACACGGTATCATACCCAGACTGGCTATCATGCATCTTATCTCCTTATCATATGTCTGTTTACACTGCATTTGGATCGATTGTAATTGTAATGACAATTTCTAATCTTTTCAATGTCCAACTTTTAATTACAATTACTACTCGGGGATGTGGTGGAGATATTGTTTACGCACTAACACATAGCAAAGACGAATCTTCCAGGCCTTGTTTCTTGATTAATTGGTCTTTCATTGAAGTAGTACAAAACAAATAAATAATTATTCATAACTTTTCGTTCTTACTAACAGTTTCTTCCGTGTGGCGTGTTGTGAACGTGAACGTGATCGTGGTAAAAACTGTTGTCCTCGCCATCCCTCGCGGCAAACTAAACGCTAAAGGGCCTGCCCCACTTGGGCGTCATTTGCGGGTCAAGCAGATGACGCGCAAAGATTTTGTACAAACCAAAATCCTGGGGCACCGCGCACAGTCGCGCATCACTGCCTACGTCACCACGCACCATGCGCTGATCACGTGCGCTGCACAACGCGTGCTTCGTGCGTCGTGACGCGTAAATGATGACGCGTAAATTACGCACAAATGACGCCCAAGTGGGACCGACCCTTTAATCTCCGAGTCTGTGCTAGCCTCTCCAGATATAGACACACCCTTCTACATATCAAATCCCACCTACCAGCGTACATACAGATAAGAGCTAGAAATATCTAGACCATGACTATCAAATACTGACTTAAGCATAAATGGTTCCTGCAGTAATCATGTATTGTCTTTCTGCTGACTGGTCAGCACGCAACACAAAATCCTTTCACTGTACCTCAGTACACATGACGATAAATTAAACTAAACTTAACAATAAAGACAGCCGGTTTGTCTTTCTGAATGGCTCGTCCAATATTAGTTATTTCAGCAATTGCATGAATGAATTTTCATTTCTAATCTGCCAAGTTTAGGCCTGGAACCCTAAGCATTTGGACTGTGAATCCAGAACTCTGGTGAAAGGAGCTGGAAAACAGTGAAGATTTATTTCCTCTGGCTTTAATGTTAGTTTAGTTTAGAGATACAGCACAGAAACAGGCCCTTCGGCCCACCGAGTCCGCTCTGACCAGCGATCCCCACACGCTAACACGTTCCTACACACACCGGGGACAATTTACAAATTTACCGAAGCCAATTAAGCTACAAACCTGCACGTCTTTTGAGTGTGGGAGGAAACCGGAGCACCCGGAGAAAACCCACACAGGTCACGGGAAGAACGTACAAACTCCGTGCAGACAGCACCCGTGGTCAGGATTGAACCCGGGTCCCTGGCGCTGTGAGGCAGCAACTCTACCGCTGCGCCACCGTGCCACACATCCTGTTGGTTCTTCCAAAGCAATGACTTTAAAACAAACTTTAAAGTGAACTTGAAAGTTGAAGCTTTTAGCTGACTTGATGATTCATTCCTTCATCGAAAAGGAACTGACTTCCCAGAAGAAACACCCACGGTTAAGTTGATTGAAGACTTTTAAAAGAGTTGTTAGATTTTCATTCAGTGCGGATATCACTGGAGTGAAGACACCAGCCAACCATCATCTAACTGATTGGCAGAACAGTCTCAAAGGGCTGAAAAGCCTCTTCTATCTTCCAAATATGAGGACCATTCAGCCCATCGAGTCTACTCCGCCATTCAATCATGGCTGATCCAGCTCCTCCCCGTACCCTTTGGCACCCTTACTAATCAAGAACCACTCCTTCTCTCCAGAGATGCTGCCCGTCCCGCTGAGTTACTCCAGCATTTTGTATCTATCTTCGGTGTAAACCAGTATCTGCAATTCCTTCCTACACATTTCATCTTCAAGGTATGCCTACTTTGAAGTTCTCCCCCTCTCTCTGACGAGAGTTCTTCAACACCCTCTCTCATTGCTCCCCCTCTGTGATTCCTCCTGCTCTCCACCTCTGTCATTTTCGCACGTTACCCTTCCATATGTCGAAAGGGCCTGTCCCACATGGACGACCAAATCCACGAGTTTAGAAGACCCAAATTGAGTTGAAAAAAATGTCAAGGTCGTGTTGACTCGCCGAAGTAAAAGATCTCCTACGACTATGTCTACGACCTCCTACGACCCCCCTCGACTTCAGTCTTCCACACCTATGACTAACTATGAGTGGGAAATGACCACATGATAAAATGATTTCAAGTTTGCATTTTTTTTCTCGGCCCAGTCACCGACCTACGACTAACATCACGACCTACTACGACCTACCTACGACCTACCTACGAGTAAAAAGTATCAATTGTTTTCCATGACGACCTTTTTCTTGCTCGTGGACATTTTTTATCAGGCTGGAAAAAACACCGCGGCCTACTTGAGGCCAAGAGTACGCGGAGACCACTCACGAGCATGTGGAAGAGTTACGAAGACCTCCTGCGTCCTCCTACGACTTCGTGGCGGCTATTCTGCGAGTATGAGTCATGGGCAAACTCACTGCCAATTGGGTCGTGAAAATGGGACCCTGATTTTAGTCTCCCTCTCCCCTGATTCTGTCTGAAGAAGGGTCTCGACCCGAAACGTCACCCATTCCTTCTCTCCAGAGATGCTGCCTGTCCCGCTGAGTTACTCCAGTATTTTGTGTCTATCTTCAAGAACCTATCTCTGCTGCCATTTTCTATGCTGCTAGCCCTCTAGAGGAGTGGCCTCCCTAACATCTCCTGCAATTAATTAATTAGCTTTCCTCAAATATAGCATCAAAGCCTATAGGGCGTAACTTTGGGAAGGAGATGAGGAGGAATTTCTTTAATCAGAGGTGGTGAATCCATGGAATTCATTGTCACAGAAAGCTGTGGAGGCCAAGTCAATGGGTATTTTTAAAGCGGAGATTGATAGGTTCTTGATCAGTAAGGGCGTCAAAGATTATGGGGAGAAGATAGATCAGCCAAGGTTGATTGGCAGAGTAGGCTCGATGGGCCGAATGGACTAACTCTGCATCTATCATGAACTTATGAACCTTTCTTTAGTTTAGTTTAGTTTAGTTTAGAGATACAGCACGGAAACAGGCCCTTCGGCCCACCGAGTCCGCACCGACCCACGATCCCCGCACATTAACACTACCCTATACCCACTAGGACAATTGTTTTTACATTTATACCAAGCCAATTAACCTACAAACTACACTTGTCGCTTTACCTCTCCCCTTGACTCCGTTCAAGGACCCAAGCAGTCTTTCCCGGTGCGACAGAGGTTCACCTGCACCTCCTCCAACCTCGTCTATTGCATCCGCTGCTCTAGATGTCAGCTGCTCTACATCGGTGAGACCAAGCGTAGGCTTGGCGATCGCTTACCCGAACACCTCCACTCGGTCTGCATTAACCAACCTGATCTCCCGGTGGCTCAACACTTCAACTCCCCTCCCATTCCGAATCCGACCTTTCTGTCCTGGGCCTCCTCCATGGCCAGAGTGAGGCCCACCGTAAATTGGAGGAGCAGCACCTCATATTTCGCTTGTGTAGTTTACACCCCAGCGGTATGAACATTGCCTTCTCCAATTTCAGGTAGTCCTTACTGTCTCCTCCACTTCACAGCTCTCCCTCTAGCCCTCTGGCTCCTCCTCTTCCTTTCTTCTTCCCGCCACCCCCACCCTCACATCAGTTTGAAGAAGAGTTTCGTCCCGAAACGTCGCCTATTTCCTTCGCTCCATAGATGCTGCCATACCCGCTGAGCTTCTCCACCATTTTTGTCAACCTACAAACCTGTACGTCTTTGGAGTGCGGGAGGAAACCGAAGATCTTGGAGAAAACCCACCCAGGTCACGAGGAGAACGTGCAAACTCCGTACAGACAGCACCCGCAGGGCAGCAACTCTACCGCTGCGCCACCGTGATCACCCTTGATGAAAATCATTTGCAGTGTCCATCCTAACTATGCGATATCCAAAGTATGTTATGATTAGTAAAGAAATTATTAGAATTTAATTATTGTTGGAATGTGGGATAGGAAGCAACCCATTTCGGCACAGTAAGCTTTTGGTACAGTTAAATAAATGTGATCAGTAACTAATGAAGGCTGGCATATTGGAAACAACTCTCATTCCTTCCAGGAAATCAAATATATATTTTTTGCATCCTCCTTAAACAGCAGGCATTGCTTGAATTAAATGCCGCATCTGAAAGACAGCCAATACAGCAGAATATATTCATTTTAAAAAGGCCCAAAGTGCTGGAGTAATTAGTGCATTGAGCAGCATCTCTGGAGAACATGGATAGGTGACGTTTTGGATCAGGACCCATCTTCAGTCCAGAACCAGGGGCCACAGTTTAAGAATAAGGGGATATGCCATTTAGAACGGAGACGAGGAAACACTTTTTCTCAGAGAGTGGTGACTGTGGAATTCTCTGCCTCAGAGGGCGGTGGAGGCCGGTTCTCTGAATGCTTTCAAGTGAGAGCTAGATAGGGCTCTTAAAAATCGCGGAGTCAGGGGATATGGGGAGAAGGCAGGAACGGGGTACTGATTGGGGATGATCAGCCATGATCACATTGAATGGCGGTGCTGGCTCGAAGGGCCAAATGGCCTACTCCTGCACCTATTGTCTATTGTCTATTCATTGCTCAATAGGTCAGACATCATCTCTGGGAAACATAGATAGGTGATGTTTCGGGTTCGCAATGGGCCAGCAATGTGGCACTGCCTTAGCATAGCATGCCTCATCTCCATTACGCAGCTACATCTCTTCACCAGATAAAAGCTGTCCAGGGTCTGACCACCCCAGAGGAGCGTGGATGGGTGAAGCTCAACAGACTTGGTACTGGGGTTGGGCGTTTCAATGGCAGCGTGTGGAGATGGGGGCTCCGCCAGAGCCCAGTCTGTGAATGCGGAGCAGAACAACAGACAGCCAAACCATGTCATCTCTGGGTGCCCGCTCTACCACCCACCAAATGGAGCTCAGGGCCTGGCAAACATTGACGCAGAGACAACAACCCGGCTGCTCAACACCCGGCTTGAAACATAGAAACATAGAAATTAGGTGCAGGAGGAGGCCATTCGGCCCTTCGAGCCAGCAGCGCCATTCATTGCGATCATGGCTGATCGTCCCCAATCAATTACCCGTGCCTGCCTTCTCCCCATATCCCTTGATTCCACGAGCCCCTAGAGCTCTGTCTAACTCTCTCTTGAGATCTAATTATTCCTTTGGTTTATGTTTCATTCGCAAGAAGAAGAAGCATAGCAGATATTACATAGAAACGTAGACAATAGGTGCAGGAGCAGGCCATTTGGCCCTTTGAGCGTGCACCGCCAATCAATATGATTATGGCTGATCATCCAAATTCAGTACCCCGTTCCAGCTTTTTCCCCATATCCCTTGATTCCCTTAGCTCCAAGATCTAAATCTAACTCTTGAAACATTGGTAAATATTACTTTTTTTAAAAGCACAAAGTGCTGGAGTAATCAGCGTGTCAGACAGCATCTCTGGAGAACATGGATAAGTGACATTTTGGGTCGGGACCCATCTCCGTAACTCAGCGTGTCAGGCAGCATCTCTGGAGATCATGGATAGGGATCGTTTCTGGTCGGGACCTTTCTTCAGACCAATGTCATGAGTCAAGAGTGTTCTATTTACATCGGTCCCAGGTAGAAGTAATGAAGTTCATACCAACATCACTGAACACTAGTGTCTCTAAAGTGTGATCTGAATCTACATCCTCCCTCCGATGTCCGGCACACCAAACCTTCCCTCGATTGCCTTGCCGTCTAATATTATAAACAAAGGAAAGGCTTATTTAAAAAAACAACGGCAGAATTGACACATGTTTAAGATTGCACAATTCCACGCCCCCAATCCTTTTAGATAGAAAGGATTTGCAGGGCAATTGAGTCTGACTGCATTTAAGGTCGATGTAAAGGCTGCATGAATTAGTATTTAAAGTGCAATCATTTTCAAAGGATGATTTATTTTAATAAAAGTGTGGAGAGAATTCTAAGATGATATATGCTTGTTCTCACACTTATTCTATTACACCCACCTCCCCTTGCTTCACAAAAGCACGCCTGTCTACAGATTTTACCCAACATCAGTACAACCTGTTCCCACAGGTATTACCTGGCAACTTGGGTTAAATGCAGGCATTGCCTTTTCATTTTGGGTCCTTGTGAGTGGAATTTGAAGCCAAGGAGTGTTCTTGTATAAACCACAACATGTACAGTAGATTAATATGGCACCCATGCACCTCAGTGTTTTAGTTTAGAGATACAGCGCGGAAACAGGCCCTTCGGCCCACTGAGTCCGTGCTGACCAGCCATCCCCTCACACACTAACAGTACACACACACATTTATACCAAGCCCATCAACCTACAAACCTGTACATAGATACATAGAAACATAGAAATTAGGTGCAGGAGTACGCCATTCGGCCCTTCGAGCCTGCACCGCCATTCAATATGATCATGGCTGATCATCCAACTCAGTATCCCGTACCTGCCTTCTCTCCATACCCTCTGATCCCCTTAGCCACAAGGGCCACATCTAACTCCCTCTTAAATATAGCCAATGAACTGGCCTCGACTACCCTCTGTGGCAGAGAGTTCCAGAGATTCACCACTCTCTGTGTGAAAAAATCTCTTCTCATCTCGGTTTTAAAGGATTTCCCCCTTATCCTTAAGCTGTGACCCCTTGTCCTGGACTTCCCCAACATCGGGAGCAATCTTCCT
The DNA here is from genome assembly GCF_010909765.2 of Amblyraja radiata. Taxonomy (NCBI): domain Eukaryota; kingdom Metazoa; phylum Chordata; class Chondrichthyes; order Rajiformes; family Rajidae; genus Amblyraja; species Amblyraja radiata. The sequence goes on from NC_045963.1 coordinate 73,522,826, forward strand.
GCATCTAGCCTGTCCAACCCCTTAAGAATTTTGTAAGTTTCTATAAGATCCCCTCTCAATCTCCTAAATTCTAGAGAGTATAAACCAAGTCTATCCAGTCTTTCTTCATAAGACAGTCCTGACATCCCAGGAATCAGTCTGGTGAACCTTCTCTGCACTCCCTCTATGGCAATAATGTCCTTCCTCAGATTTGGAGACCAAAACTGTACGCAATACTCCAGGTGTGGTCTCACCAAGACCCTGTACAACTGCAGTAGAACCTCCCTGCTCCTATACTCAAATCCTTTTGCTATGAAGAATACGAAACTAACAGACCAGCAATGGGACTGCCTTGGATTTGATCCATTCTTCCTCCATATGTGCCCGTCATGGCCTAATCCAATGTACGTCTTCGGAGTGTGGGAGGAGACCGAAGCTCTCGGGGAAAGCCACACAGATCACGGGGAGAACGTACCAACTCCGTAGTGAGGCGTTGTGCTGTGAGGGATCTGCTCTACCGCTGTGCCACCATGCTGCCCCTGTCCTAGTGAGTGGGGAAACGTGGCAGCGAGACACAAACAGCGCCCGTAATCAGGATCGAACCCGGGTCTCTGACGCTGTAAGGCAGCAACTCTACCGCTGCACCACTGTGCTGTCCCTCAGTGTGTAGGAGAACCTGCCCAGCAGGTTGTGTGAAGGCTTTCGTTTAGGCCAAAGAGCGTTTAGCAAATGAAGAAACACGAGGGACTGCGGATGCAGGTTTATCGATATAAAAGACAGATATTTCTATTCATTCAGCGGATCGCTGGCTTGAGGGAAATGCAAACACTCTTTCTCGCAAGAAAGACACAAAGTGCTGGAGTTACTGGGTCAGGCGGCATCTCTGGAGAAAAAGGATGGGTGACGTTTCGGGTCGGGAACCTTCTCCAGACCGAGAATAGAGGGAAGGGAACTAGAGGTAGGAGAAGGCCAGAACAAAGCATGGCCGGCAACAGATGACCAAGGAAGGGTGGAGCCCACAATGGTCCATTGTTGGCTGGGGTAGAGGTGATAACGAAGGGATACCGGGATGCGAACAGTGGAACTAATAGGACAAACAGGGTGGGGGAGGGGGAGAGAGAGGGAATGCGGGGGATAGGTAACGTTTAGAGTTTGAAGTTTCACGGTGGTCCTGCGGTAGAGTTGCTGCCTCGCAGCGAATGCAGCGCCGGAGACCCGGGTTCGATCCCGACTACGGGTGCCGTCTGTACGGAGTTTGTACGTTCGCCCCGTGACCTGCGTGGGTTTTCTCCGAGATCTTCGGTTTCCTCCCACACTCCAAAGACGTACAGGTTTGTAGGTTAATTGGCTTGGTGAATGCCAAAATCGTCCCTAGTGGGTGTAGGATAGTGTTAATGTGCGGGCATCATTGGTCGGCGCGGACGCGGTGGGCCGAAGGGCCTGTTTCCACGGTGTATCTATAAAAACCTAAAAAAAAGGTGTCAAACCGAAACGTCACCTACGGTATCCATCTTCTTTACTCCAGCACTTTGGGAGGTTTTTTCAGCAACTTCTTCTTCTTTTCGTGTCTTTGAAGCTGGTTGACTATATGACAGTTTCCCATTCCTTTACACAGTCCTTTGCGTTTTTATTGAACACTGCAAGATCCTTTGAGCTGCACTGGTTGGGTAGTAGGGGGCAGACAAGGCAGTGCTGCATTGCATGGTCCTCTTCTCCACATTCACAGGTGGTTTGGCCAGTTTCATAGCCCCATCTGGCCATGGCAGCTTTTGATCGCCCTGTTCCTGTTCTCAGGCGGTTGAGCGTCTTCCACTGGACCCATGGTGCTTCTGAGCCTGGAGGGAGGGCTTCAGAAGGAGGGATACCCATGTCAGTAGGAGGGGGGTCGTCCTCAAGCCTTTTTGTCCATAGTTGGAGTCTGGTTTCTTCCCGTGATGCTATTAGGGGCTGGACATGGCTGAGAAAGCTTCTCCTGGACTTCAGCCGTTGGGCCGGGGGTACACGTCCGTAGAGGAGGTGGCGTTCATCACTGGTGGCAACTGAAGTGGCTAGAGTCAACCATGATGTAAACATTCAGGTACAATGCTGGAAACAAAACGCTGGAGTAACTCAGCGGGACAGGCAGCATCTCTGGAGAGAAGGAATGGGCGACGTTTCGGGTCAAGACCCTTCTTCAGACTGATGTCAGGGGAGTGGGCGGTACAGAGATAGAATGTAGTCGGAGAGTGGTCAGAGAACTGGGAAGGGGGAGGGGATGGAGGGAGAGGGAAATTGTCATATGTACCGAGAACGGAACAATTAAATTCTTAAGGGCCTGGCCCACTTGGGCGTCATTTGCGCGTCATTTAAGCGACATCATTTACGTGTCACGACGCATGGCGCGCGCATGGTGCGTGGTGAGGCGTGGTGGTGTATGCATTGACATGCGGTAGCCCACGGCGCCCCAGGATTTGGGGATTCTCAAAACCCTCGCAAATGACGCCCATGTGGGACAGGCCCTTTACTTCCTTCAAAGTTACAGACCCATTAATGCAATAGCACTACAAATAAATGCCAGGTAATAGGTTGATGCATGTGATGTACACATTAGTATCACATGGTATAATTTTCAAGGTAACATTGGGCAGGAGCGATGGTGGACTCCTATACACTATCTACTATCTACTATCTACCTCTGATGACCCCCACACTATTTGCGGACTGAGCGGAGGTGTTCGGCGAAACGATCGCCCAACCTACGCTTGGCCACCCCGATGTAAATCAGCTGACATTTAGAACAGCGGATGCAGTAGATGAGGTTGGAGGAGATACAGGTGAACCTTTGTCGCACCTGGAACGACTGCTTGGGTCCTTGAATGGAGTCGAGGGGGGAGGTGAAGGGACAGGTGTTGCATTTCTTGCGGTTGCAACGGAAAGTGCCCGGGGAGGGGGTGGTGCGGGGGGGAAGGGAAGAATTGACGAGGGAGTTGCGGAGGGAGCGGTCTTTGCGGAAGGCAGACATGGGGGGAGATGGGAAGATGTGGCGAGTGGTGGGGTCACGTTGGAGGTGGCGGAAATGGCGGAGGATTATGTGTTGTATTTGGCGGCTAGTGGGGTGAAAGGTGAGGACCAGAGGGACTCTGCCCTTGTTGCGAGTGCGGGGATGGGGAGAGAGAGCAGTGTTACGGGGTATGGATGAGACCCTGGTGTGAGCCTCATCTATGGTGGCGGAGGGGAATCCCCGTTCCCTGAAGAACGAGGACATTTCGGATGCCCTGGTGTGGAATGTCTCATCCTGGGAACAGATGCGGCGTAGGCGGAGGAATTGGGAGTAGGGGATGGAGTCTTTACAGGGGGCAGGGTGGGAAGACGTGTAGTCCAGATAGCCATGTGAGTCAGTGGGTTTGTAATGTATGTCGGTCAGGAGTCTGTCCCCTGCGATGGAGATGGTGAGGTCAAGGAATGGTAGGGAAGTGTCGGAAATCGTCCAGGTGTATTGGAGTGCCGGATGGAAGTTGGTGGTGAAGTGGATGAAGTCAGTCAATTGTGTGTGGGTGCAGGAGGTGGCCCCAAAGCAGTCGTCAATGTAACGGAGGTAGAGGTCGGGGATGGGGCCCTGGTACGCATCGAACAAGGATTGTTCAACGTACCCGACAAAGAGGCAGGCGTAGCTGGGGCCCATGCGTGTGCCCATAGCTACGCCTTGTGTTTGGAGGAAATGGGAGGAGTCAAATGTGAAGTTGTTGAGGGTGAGGACCAACTCCGCTAAGCGGAGGAGAGTGTCAGTGGCTGGGTAAAGGTTGCTCCTCTGGTCGAGGAAGAACCGGAGGGCTCCGAGGCCATCCTGGTGGGGGATGGAGGTGTAGAGTGACCGGACATCCATGGTGAAGATGAGGGGGTGAGGGCCCAGAGAGTGGAATGCGTGGAGGCGGCGGAGAGTGTCTGAGGTGTCTAGAACATAGGTGGGGTGGGATTGACCAAGGGGGATAGGATGGAGTCAAGGTATGTGGAGATGAGTTCGGTGGGGCACGAACACGCAGAGACAATGGGTCTGCCGGGAGAGCCGGGTTTGTGGATTTTGGGGAGAAGGTAAAAACGGGCCGTGCGGGGCTGGTGAACGATGAGGTTGGAAGCTTGGTCGGGCAGGGCGTGGGAATTGATGAAGTCGGTGATGGTGCTAGAAATGGTGGCCTGGTGCTCGTCAGTGGGGTCATGGTCCAAGGGTAAGTAGGAGGAGGTGTCCGAGAGTTGGCGCGTGGCCTCAGCTTTATAGAGATCGACGCGCCAGACTACCACGGCACCTCCCTTGTCGGCTGGTTTGATGACCCAATCTGGGTGTTTGCGGAGTGATTCAATGGCAGTGCGTTCAACGGGGGAAAGATTAGAGTGAGACAGGGGAGTGGAGAAGTTGAGGCGGTTGACGTCGCGGCGGCAGTTCTGAATGAAGAGTTCCAGAGCCGGGACTTTATGAGGGGGGTTCCACGAGGAGGGGGTGCGTTGGAGACGGGAAAAGGGGTCATCATTGGGGGGCGAGGACTCCTTCCCATGGAAGTGCGCTGTGAGGCAGAGATGACGGTAGAAACGCTCCAAGTCATGGTGGGCGCGGAACTCATTGAGATGGGGACGGAGGGGGACAAAGGTAAGACCTCTGCTGAGGACAGACCGTTGGGTTGTGGAGAGGGGGAGGTCGGGGGGGATGGTGAACACCCGGCAGGTGTGGGAGTTAGGGTCAGAGGAAGGCTGGTGGGTAGACTGGGGACGGGGCGAAGTGTGGGGGGGGGGGGGGTTGTGGGTGTTGGAGGAGTGGTGGGTGGTCAGGGTGTGGGGGGGGGAGGGGGCTGTAATGTGGGTGGGGAAGAGCGGGGGTGACATGGTTGGGTGGTCTCCACCACCCAACGGTCTGTCCTCAGCAGAGGTCTTACCTTTGTCCCCCTCCAGAGTGAGCAACAGCGGAAATTGGAGGAACAGCACCTCATATTCCGTCTGGGGACCTTGCGTCCTTATGGCATTAACATTGAATTCTCCCAATTTTGCTAGCCCCTGCTGTCTCCTCCCCTTCCTTAACCCTCTAGCTGTCTCCTCCCACCCTCCCATCCGCCCGCCCTCGGGCTCCTCCCCTTTTCCTTCTTTCTCCCACCCCACATCAGTCTGAAGAAGGGTTTCGGCCCGAAACGTCGCCTATTTCCTTCGCTCCATAGATGCTGCTGCACCCGCTGAGTTTCCCCAGCAATTTTGTGTACCTTGGATCAGATCACTGTTGGTTTAATGGCCACTCACTTTTGGCTTTGATGCATTTTCCTTGGTCGGACTAGCGGTCTGATTTTAGCCAGATGATAGGCAAAGATATTCTTGACGTCCTGCATTTTTTTGTTTTGTTTGGTTTAGTTTACTTAATTGTCACATGCACCAAGATATAGCGAAAAGCTTTTGTTGCGTGCTAATCAGTCAGCGGAAAGACAACACCTGATTAAAATCCAGCCACAGTCCACAGTGTACAGATACAGGAGAAAGGAAATAACGTTTAGTGCAAGATAAAGTGCAGTGATGTCAGATAAAAGATAGTCTGAGGGTCTCCCATTAGGTAGAGGGGAGGTCAGGATCGCTCTCTGGTTGTGGTAGGATGGTTCAGTTGCCTGATGACAGCGGGGACGAAACTGTCCCTGAATCTGGAGGTGTGCGTTTTCACACTTCTGCACCTTTTGCCTGATGGGAGAGGGTGGAAGAGGGAGTGGCCGGGGTGAGACTGGTGCTTGATGGTGGTCTTGCCGAGGCAACGTGAAGTGTAGAAGAAGTCAATGGAAGGGAGATTTTTTCTACCGTCTTGGCATCGACCTTATAGAGTGTTAGGAGTCATACAGCATGGAAACGGACCCTATAGCCCAACTTGCCCCCACTGACATAGAAACATAGAAAATAGGTGCAGGAGTAGGCCATTCGGCCCTTCGAGCCTGCACCGCCATTCAATATGATCATGGCTGATCATCCACAATCAGTATCCTGTACCTGCCTTCTCTCCATACCCCCTGATCCCTTTAGCCACAAGGGCCACATCTAACACCCTCTTAAATACAGCCAATGAACTGGCCTCAACTCCCTTCTGCGGCAGAGAATTCCAGAGATTCACCACTCTCTGTGTGAAAAAAGTTTTCCTCATCTCGGTCCTAAAAGATTTCCCCCTTATCCTTAAACTGTGACCCCTTGTTCTGGAACCTTCTCTGTAATCCCTCTATGGCAAGAATGTCTTTCCTCAGATTAGGAGACCAAAACTGAACGCAATACTCCAGGTGTGGTCTCACCAAGACCCTGTACAACTGCAGTGGAACCTCCCTGCTCCTATACTCAAATCCTTTTGCTATGAATGCTAACATACCATTCGCTTTCTTCATTGCCTGCTGCACCTGCATGCCTACTTTTAGCAGGAACGTTGATGATATTAGCAGTTTTTTTTTCGAGGCACTGCTTCCTGTGGATCCCTTCGACGGTGGGGGAGGTCAGTACCCATGATGGACCTGGGCAATATCCATCAATTTCTGCAGCTTCCTTCATTCCTTGGCGTTCAAGATACCGAACCATATTACAACCGATGATAGACACAAATTTCTATAGTAACTCAGCGGGACAGGCGGCATCTCTGGAGAGACGGTATGGGTGACGTTTCGGGTCGAGACCCTTTCTTCAGACTGAGAGTGAGGGGAGAGGGGAACAAGAGTTGTGGGAGGGTAGGGTGTGAAAATGACAGATCAAAGGGGACGATGTTCAAGGTAAATGTAGAATGGATCATTGTTAGCTCGGGGAAGGTGACAACGAGGCGTATAAAGATAAAATTTAATCAGGAGGACAGCCAGACTGGTCGGAGAACTGGGGTGGAGGAGGGATGGAGAGAGAGGGAAAACAAGGGTTACTTGAAGTTAGAGCTCAATATTCATACCGCTGGGTTGTAAGCTGCCCAAGCGAAATATGAGGTGCTGTTCTTCCAATACAACCCATTAGTATGTTCTCTACCGTAAACAGTGGAGGTTCAATAATGTAATTTTGTAACATTAAAAGAAATGAAGATGACACAAAGCTGGGTGTCAGTGTGAACTGTGAAGAGGATGCTATGAGGATGCAGGGTGAAATGGACAGGTTGGGTGAGTGGGCAGGTCTTACCTTCCACCACCTGCAACCTCCGGCAACCACCTGCAACCTCCGGCAACCACCTTCAACTAGCATCTCAACCGGCTTCAACTAAAAAATTACCGATTTTTAAAACGGCAGCCCAGAGATTCACCACTCTCTGTGTAAAAAATGATTTTCTCATCTCGGTCCCAAAAGACTTCACTCTTATCCTTAAACTGTGATCCCTTGTTCTGGACTTCCCCAACATCGGGAATAATCTTCCTGCATCTAGCCTGTCCAACCCCTTAAGAATTTTGTAAGTTTCTATAAGATCACCCCTCAATCTTCTAAATTCTAGTGAGTACAAGCCGAGCCTATCCAGTCTTTCTTCATATGAAAGTCCTGCCATCCCAGGAATCAGTCTGGTGAACCTTCTCTGTACTCCCTCTATGGCAAGAATGTCTTTCCTCAGATTAGGAGACCAAAACTGTACGCAATACTCCATGTGTGGTCGCACCAAGACCCTGTACAACTGCAGTAGAACCTCCCTCCTCTTATACTCAAATCCTTTTGTTATGAATGCTAACATACCATTCGCTTTCTTCACTGCCTGCTGCACCTGCATGCCTACTTTCAATAACTGGTGTACCATGACACCCAGGTCTCGTTGCATCTCCCCTTTTCCTAATCGGCCACCATTCAGATAATAGTCTACTTTCCTGTTTTTGCCACCAAAGTGGATAACCTCACATTTATCCACATTATACTGCATCTGCCATACATTTGCCCACTCACCCAACCTATCCAAGTCACCTTGCAGCCTCCTAGCATCCTCCTTACAGCTAACACTGCCCTCAGCTTCATGTCATCCACAAACTTGGAGATGTTGCATTCAATTCCCTCATCCAGATTATCAATATATATTGTAAATAGTTGGGGTCCTACATGTCCTGTCTACACCAGTCCACCTGCCTGCATTTGGCCCATATCCCTCTGATCATCATATCCATTGAAGATTGGCACGAAATGCTGGAGAAACTCAGCTGGACAGGCAGCATCTCGGGAGAGAAAGAATGCGTAACGTTAGTGGTGATAACTCTTCTTCAGACCGAGAGTCAAGAGAGAGCGAACTAGAGATATGGAAAGGTAAGGTGTGAAAACACTGATCAAAGGGGACGATGATCAAGGAAAGGTACAGTTTATTGTTGGATGAGAGGAAGGTGAGGCATACTGTACAAACAGAACCAGCATGTGCAGTTCCTTCCTACACTGCCCCATCCAATATCTGTCTAATTGCTTCTTAAACATTGTGATAGTCCCTGCCTCAACTACCTCCTCCAGCAGCTCATTCCATACACACACCTCCCTTTGTGTGAAAAGGTTGCCCCTCAGATTCTCCTCTCCTTCAAGGAGTTGACACAAGCCGAAGTCCATAAGTCCTTGTGATAGAAGCAGAATTAGGCCATTTGGCCCATTAAGCCTACTCCGCCATTCAATCATGGGTGATCTATCTCTCCCTCCTCACCCCATTCTCCTGCCTTCTCCCCATAACCTCTGACACCCGTACTAATCAAGAATCTATCTATATCTGCCTTAAATGTATTCACTGACTTGGCACTGAATTCCACAGATTCACCACCTTCTAAAGAAATTCCTTCTCAGCTTCCTAAAACATCCGTTAATTCTCAGGCCATGACCTCTAGTCCTAGACTTTCCCACTAGTGGAAACATCCTCCCCACATCCACTCTATCCAAGCCTTTCTCTAGTCTTTCACTACATAAGCAGAATTAGAATTGCCTGTGACATTTTTCTTCAACAGTAAATGGTTAGAAACATAGAAACATGCAAAGTAGGTGCAGGAGTAGGCCATTTGGCCCTTCGAGCCAGCACCGCCATTCAATATGATCATAGCTGATCATCCAGAATCAGTACCCCATTCCTGCTTTCTCCCCATATCCCTTGATTCCGTTAGCGCTAAGAGCTATATCTACCTATCTCCTGCTCACAATTGCTAATGTGTGTGCAATCAAGTGTGCAGGGTGGTTTGGGGTCGGCTGTGTGAAGTGGAATGGCGGGGGGGGGGGGGGGGGGTAAAAAGGGGGGGAGAAAGGAGAGTTTGTACAAGTTAATCTGAATCACTGTCAGAAAGAGCTGCAGATGTTGGTTAAAATCGAAGGTAGACACAAAATGCTGGAGTAACTCAGCGGATGAGGCAGCATCTCAGAGGAGAAGGAATGGGCGACGTTTCAGGTCGAGACCCTTCTTCAGACTTTCAATGGCTTCACTGGGCAAACAGAAGAAAATTAGATTGAAACTAACTGCAATTCTGCAAACCCATGGTTTGTTTTGCATGCTCTCCAATCGAACCAGATAATATTATTCATAAATACAATCAACTCAAACTTAAGTACAATAGGTAGAACAAAAGGAAAGATACATATAAACATAGAAACATCTAAAATAGGTGCAGGAGGAGGCCTTTCGGCCCTTCGAGCCTTCTCCGCCATTCATTGTGATCATGGCTGATCGTCCCCAATCAATAACCCATGCTTGCCTTCTCCCCATATCCCTTGATTCTACTAGCCCCTAGAGCTCTATCTAACTCTCTCTTAAATCCATCCAGTGACTTGGCCTCCACTGCCCTCTGTGGCAGGGAATTCCACAAATTCACAACTCTCTGGGCAAAATCGTTTTTTCTCACCTCAGCCTTAAACAGCTTCCCTTTTATTCTAAGACAGTGGCCCCTGGTTCTGGACTCGCCCAACATTGGGAACATTTTTCCTGCATCTAGCTTGTCCAGTCCTTTTATAATTTTATATGTTTCTATAAGATTTTCCCCTCATCCTTCTAAACACCAGTGAATACAAGCCTAGTCTTTTCAATCTTTCCTCATATGACAGTCCCGCCATCCCAGGGATCAATCTCGTGAAC